>NW_020229875.1:1535000-1670000 GCF_003227715.2 Harpegnathos saltator | reverse complement strand
AGAGAGAGAGAGAGAGGGAGAGAAGGATCTGCGAGTATCCACATCTGATTGTATCATCATTGTAAGAAAGAGAGAGAGAGAGAGAGAGAGAGAAAGGGAGAGAGGTTTTGTGAAAATTCATCGTCGCGTATGTACACGCGAGTCTCGCTAAAAAGAAAAGAGAAGAGGGAAGGTAAAGAAACTCTCGACAGAGAAGGCGAGAAACTGCGAGCCGATTTATTTCTGCGACTTTTCGGGCAATTTTGCGACGGAGTCGTTCCATTTGAGAGAAAAAGAGCAAGAGAGAGAGAGAGAGAGAGAGAGAGAGAGAGAGAGAGAGAGAGAGAGAGAGAGAGAGAGAGAGAGAGAGAGAGAGAGAGAGAGAGAGAGAGAGAGTTCGCACTTAGGTTACAAAAATACAGCATCCCGTATAAGTGTTTCGCCTTGGCATCATGTGAACAACGCGTCCCCGATCGCACTTCGCGACGATTTCCCGCGCTGACGTTGCGCTGGCGTCGATCGAGTTCCGCGAGAATTCGGAATTCGACGTCGCGGAATGAAAACGCGCCGATTGTTTTGTTCGGTTCGTAATGAGGGTCCCTCCGCGACTTCGCTAATCCGACGTTTCGTAGCTTTGAAAATTGGTACCGATCGGAAAAAGCGCTCGTCTCCGGAGAAACGCAAACGGCAGCGCCGCACGCGAACATATAAATACAATAAAAAGAAAGAAAGAGAGGTGTTATTTCTACACGAGAAAGCTAAGATGGAGGTATATATATATATATAGATAATTAGAATATGAAAAAAAATATATACGTATATGATTGAGGAAATGAAGGATTATAAATACACACAGATGCCGCGCTACACGAATCACACGCACACACGCGCGCACACACACACACACCACACACACACACACACACACACACGTACACGTACACGTACGGTACAAAGCAATACGTGATACTTTTGCGGAGGGCAGGGAACAAGAAGATAATACAAGTGCCGGAGGCATTCCCAGGGGACTCATTGCGATGTTTTCTCCCGTCTGCGGTCCTCTTCTTCTTTCGAGTCCTCGAGAAGCGGCTCCTATACGCGCATCGATGTACATTAACGAACGAGTTAATGCGGCGCCGAGTTCGGACTGCAGCATCCGCATCGTCGCAACCGCGATCACGTCGCGCGACGACAAGAGAGAGAGAGAGAGAGAGAGATAGAGATAGATAGATAGAGAGAGAGAGAGAGAGAGAGAGAGAGAGAGAGAGAGAGAGAGAGAGAGAGAACTCGCGTCCGAGGCGAAAAGTCGAGGAAGAGATCTCCGCCGAGGAGTTACACTCCGGACGCGCATTTGCATTCGAAAAGTCGTGGTCCAACGCGAGAATCCGCTGAAGGATCTGCCGGCCTCTCGCTGGCTCGACGGATCTCCGCGGTGTCAATTGAACGGGAACCGCTTGCGCAGGCTACGGCTGCCCGTTCCTTCGATTTCACTCGATTCGAGTATTCGACGTAAGCAAACATTACCGTGAGTTTTCCGAGTTTGTCCGCCGCGAAAGAAAGGCGCGTCAGTCAAATCGCCAGGAATCAGCCTAGCGATACGCGCCTCGTCCTCGGACTCTCTCTCGCCGACGCGGCTCGTACGCGTCGCGCACTCTCATTGGTACCGAAAGCCCAGCGAAAGGCGGCGGAAGTGTCGCTTTGGAAAAATGTCAGTGATTCCCCGCTGATCCCTTTCTCTCTCTCTCTCTCTCTCTCTCTCTCTCTCTCTCTCTCTCTCTCTCTTCGTCGCGTGCGACCGCCACTTGGATTCTCTCAAAGATGAGCGAAACACGCGGGAGACGGCGAGTTTCGCCGGCGAGTCAAGTGCTTCCTCGAGGTGTCACGCGTTACTTTCAACGGTATATTTCGTACAAATGCTACATCTACTTTTAGACCGTAATTTGTAAGCTTCGTAGAGCGAGACGAGGCGGAAGATCAGGAACGACAGCGATGAAGCGACGCGAACGGGATCGCAGCGCGGACGAGCGCGTTTCCACGCGAGGGAGGCCGCGATAACTCGCTTCTCTTTCCTCTCTCTCTCTCTCTCTCTCTCTCTCTCTCTCTCTCTCTCTCTCTCTCTCTCTCTCTCTCTCTCTCTCTCTCTCCCTCTCCCTCTCTACTTCTCGTCCCATTTCCACGTCGCGATATCGCTCCGCACGTGTTCTCTCACCTCGGGTGTTCGATTCCGCGATCCCTCCCCGTCGCGTGTTCGCGAACGCGCTCGTCCGTGCGCGCCGTGTGCGAGTCCCGCGTTTTTAGAGCCGCGATGTGTTTTTTCACGGGCAACCGACGACGTAGATGAAATCCTCTCGCGACCAAGCGCAAAGGAACCGCGAAGCGACGTGCGGTGGGCGCACGTCGTTCTCTTGTAACATTGTAAATTATTATAAAATGACGAACGTTTAATAAATTATTTGATCAAAACCCGCCGCTGTCCCGTTGCCTCCTCGTCCTTCCCTTCACAGGACTCGCTGCGGCCAACATCCTGACTGTCGTCGGCAACTGTCGAGTGCCGTCGATCGTCGAACGAAGGCTCGATTGGCGATCGACCGATCGATCGATCGATCGATCGAACGGTCGACGGTACGGCAAACAAACAAACGCAATCCCGGAGTATTATCAGTAATTTAAGGATGCAATCAACTGTGTGCCTCCTGCGTGCTTCAAACGTCAGAGACGACGCGCGCTGCTGATCGGCGCGCTGAGGATCGGATTATGGAATATTAGCGTGGAGGAACGTGCGCTGAAATAGCTGTTACCGTTGTTGATGTTAGTTAATAGTATTATGATTGTTATTATCATCGATTATTATAATCAACTGCTCCTTTATCGAGTTATCGACGGGAGCAGCGCCCGGGGGCGCGCTCGCCGCGGCGCGCGCTCGCGTCCCCTTTTATGTTAATTTCGGCGTTGCGAGCATAAATTAGTTCCGCCCGAAAGGAGGACACCCAGCCGGGGCAATATTCGCATGTCCGCCCGGCTCGGGCGCCATAAATTCTTCGACTTGCCGCGGCCTAATCCTAGAACCGTGGACGTCGGCACGAACGCGCCCGCGCCTCGGCGCTGCCGAGGATTACGCAACGCGGGAGGCGGTTTCTGCCGCCGATCGGCCGGGGAGAAAAACGAGCGGGGAAAAGTCTGGCGAGGTCTCGACTGATCCGAACGAGGCGGGAACGAAGTCGGTCGGAGTCGCGGGAAACCGCCACCCCTCTGGGAATTTCGTGGGAAATTTCTCGGCCGTGCGCCGAGATGAAACTCCTCGAGGCTCGAGGACTCCTTTTCGTCCGGTAAAGTCGATGCGCGTGGACGTCGAGTCTCACTTTCCTTTTCGGGTTTTCATCAAACCCCGAAGGCGATCGGGTCTTCGACAGCCGATTCATCCGATAGCTCTCGACCCCCCCCCCCCTCCCCGTTGCGTTTCCCCCGCAGAGAGGACCGAATGGCACGTGATCGCTCGTTGTCGAAGGATCGACAGGAAACCCAGTGGGCTGGCACGCGATGGACTACGGAAAGTCAATTAAAAAGTCCCGCGACACGCTACGTGTCGCGCGCGTCCACCTCCGCTGCTCGCAGCAGCGGAAACGCATGAAAGGCGACCGCAGGAGCGGAAGGAGCACCCGAACGGAGAAAGGACGTCTCTCCGAGAGCCGGCGGCGCGACAGGATATTGCGATCAGCGCGGCCCACGCTACTGGCGACGAGGGCGCGTTTTCAGCTTTTAATCCGCGACTGAGAGAGCGACAGGGAGAGAAAGAGTTGAGAGGACGGGCAAGGGGAGGGTAGAGAGAGAGAGAGAGAGAGAGAGAGAGAGAGAGAGAGAGGGAGGTCTAAGCCGAAAAGCTCGCAGCCGCGGACGTCATCACGGCCGCTTCGTGCCCGTCCGGCTGCTCGTCCAGATTATATTAATTCGAGTAATGGATGCCGGCCATCGTCGATGGCCGCGCGCCGCGTCCGCGCCCGGAACTTCGTCGGGAGACACACAATTCCGCCGCTGTGACCGTGATGGGCTTCTCGATCGCGAATGCATCGCCGAGGAGATGCGCGAAAAAGAAGAGAAAAGCAGTTCAGCAGCCCTCGCGGCCGGTCTGTTTCGCCGACTCGCCGAGCGAGCGCGGCCGATTTCGATGTCGGTTCCGCGCTCGGCCGGAACGAAAGTACACGCTGCGACTCGACTTTTCGCTCTTGTATGAAACTTTCCGAAGGCTTTCGGTCCGCGATTAATTAATTCTCTTTCGCGGTTCTACTTACTGGCAGAAATTCGTATCAGAATGGTTAAATTTTTTCTCGTCGGCGGAAAATATTTACTTTCATGTTTTATAATCGTAAGTTTACAAGTTCTCTTTTATAAGTTTGTTATATATTATTTTATATATAATTAAGTTTAATTTAAGCTTATAATCAAGTTAATTATAAGTTTATCATATATTATAAGTTTATCATATATTATAAGTTTTCGAACGTGCTGATTTCAAATTCGAGGTTGTTGTTGAAAAATTCAAAATGGCGGATCAAAAATGGCAGACCTGAAAGTAGTAAATCTTAGCCCGAGTCAGACTCCGGGTCTAACCGTAAGCCGGTTAATAGTAGCATGCACATTCGGCTCGCAACGCGGCCCATTCAGCGTTTCAACGCTGAAAATTCTGTGCCCGGTTCCGCGCCATTTTCGCGACGAAGTTCCACGTCGAAATCCTTTCGCGGTTTCCACGGCTGTGTGTTTCCCGGTAGCGTTCCTCCCGGAATTCGGTGCATTATTTTTACGTTTGGCAGACATTTTTTTTATGTAACTCAGGCTTGTCCCGATGGTCTCTCTCTCTCTCTCTCTCTCTCTCTCTCTCTCTCAACTACCAAAAGGTTCAAAAGGTCCGGCTCAAGGTGAAAATCTTAACAAGAGAACCGTCATCGGACGCGAGCGAGCCGGAAGCGACAAGAATTGGCCGGAATTAGAATTTTGCCTGTCGATTTTGAAATTCCCGTTGATATTCATCAACTTCATAATCAGCCACCGCCTCGAGCATCGATAGACTCTCGTCCGCCGCCAGCAGCAGTCGCGGGAGGCAGATGCACGTGTTGCACGTGCGAAAGGGGGAGCTTGACGATGCGCTGTCGATATATTCACATACGTCAATTCACGCAAACGACTTAGCCTCGCATGATGAAAATGTATCCATTAACTCAGCCCGGAGCGGCGATGTCGTTTCGACCGGGACTCGCCGTCTCGGACTGATCCCGAATGCGCGAACGTCCCCTCGCATTGTCCAGTATTCTCCGTCACCTACGATCCGAAGAAGAGATCCACGCGCGTGGGTAAGTAGTGAGAGAGTCGCGACGGACGACTCGAGTCGAGTTGACCAGGAGGAGGACCGCCGCTAAAATTAGCCGCCGCTCCGAGACGCAAGCCCCGATGCAAGTCTTACGTACAAGCGTCCGCTCCAAGGAGCAGAGCTCCTTCTCATTCGTCCGCGTGGTGAATAGTTAACGACAGCGACGGTAATCTGGCCGCGCAAAAATCCCGCCGGTCGGGCTAAATGAATAAGTGAAGCGGGGAGAGGTCGCGTGTCGCGCGACCTCCGAACTGCGCGCGCGCGCGCGCGCGCGCTTCGTCGTTTTCGCGACGCGGTCGCTCGCCGTGGAAGTCGATATCGCTATTTTCGGATCGGCGCTGCGGACAACAACGGCCCCGCGCGCGCGCGCGCGCGCGATTTACACGTGTCCGCGTTAAACAAATGGCGGCTGGGCGGGCTGGCACGGCGGTCGGAATGAAAAAATATCGCGCCGCGATATTTCGGCGCGAAGAAATCGCCGGATTCGCGGCGGAGCGGATGCGACTCTATTCGCGGTTCTACCGTTCGCGACTGAACGCAGCCTCGCATCGCAGTTTCGCACGCGGAGGGACTAGCGAATACGTTGCTTGAGCACACATGACAGAAATTTGATTTTAATTATGCATATAATGGAAATACCGAATTTTCATCGTGTGTATCCATGATGGAAATTTGGAATTCCCATTATGTAGGTAATGATAATTGAATTTCCATTAATTTCCATTATGTCCATAATGCGAAAATTCGCTACCCGATTTTACAACAATACTCGCTACCTCGCCCGGCTGAAGGAAATGTTTAATACAATCCCCCCGTGGCGGTTTTAATGAATTCGCCTCGCCCCTCTCCCCCTCCCCCGCCGCCACTCCGTGCGAGAAATATTGTTTCAGTAATTTGGGTGCTTCTTTTTCAGATCTATCGCTCGGCAAAATGAATTCTTCAAATAACACACGCGACTGATCTCTCTCGCCTCGCACAGTCTCGTTTTCCTACGAGATATCTTTGTTTATGAAGTTTTAATGACCGCCAGGGGAGAGCGAGGGGGAGAATTCTACGCGACAATTTGTAAACAAGAGCGATCCGCGCGATGAGAATCGTGTGGCCACGTGTGAGATCTAACGTGGCTGCGGCGCATCTTCTCGAGGGACTCGCTACCGACTCGCTAAAAATATCGCGCGATGGCGAGCACGAATCTCGCCTCGCGTCCGGTATCCTCCGGTGCTTTATGGCACGCCGAGTCCCAATAAAGTCTCAGCATTTATTAGGCCGTAGCTCATTAGTCTTTCTAATCGTTCGCGTCGTGTCTGGCTGGGTGTAATGTGATACGATACGACACGACGCGATGCGATACGATATGACGTGATGCGATATGACGTGATACGTAAAGCTGCCAGCGAAATGACAGATCAACCGAATAATCGACAGTCGTAATGCGCACGCGCGCGTTGTATTCATCGGAAAGCCGTAATCCCGGGATTCTCGAATACAGAGATGACAATATCTCTCCCGTGTTACGCAACTTTGCCGAGATTAATTGAAAGCACGCGATTGTGCCGAAAACATGATAATACCGAGATCGATACGACAATGCCACCGGGAAAAGGAGAGAAAAATTTCAGCCGCGATGATAACAACGGCAATTTTTGTCTCGTTGCTTTTGGACTTTGCTATCGCAACTGCTATCGGGACGGTCGCGTGCTCCTATTATCCTGGGAAAGTTGCGTTTTGCGAAAGGACTCGATTGTCCTGAGACACGATAATAGCGAAATCGATGCAACGACAGACAGTGGCACCGGATAGGAAAGGATCAAAATTTTCCTGAAGTAATAACATTTCTTTTTGTATTGTCTTGTCGCTTGGACTTCGGTATTATACATATTATACTTATCGACCTTTGGAAATTTCAAAATTATTATACTAACCAAAGTTAGAGCACTATAATAGTAATATATTCTTGACGGCAAATAAAGTAAAAATTTTCTCTTACGACGAATAGTTAGCGAAATATGGTAAGTTAAATGTCAAAAGAGTTACCAAGTTTTTCTTAAGTATTTCAAAAAATATTAGGCAAATAAAAAAATGTTTCAGACAAAAGTTGTTAAAATTAATTGGTAGAAAAAGAAGATATAATAAAAAAATTGGGCTTTCTATTTTGAAAACTTAAGTTGATCTTCAACTGACCTTGAAGATGCCCTCCAAATAAAAAACTGATAATGCCATTCTCTTTCCCCTTCGAAATCATGGAACACGTGTTTTAGCTCTTTCTAATATCTTTCTAACAGTTTTCGAGATGTTTTACCTGTTACGTTTGAGATTTAGCACCCTGTATAATAACTTGTCAAGATAATCGCGCGCCTTCGTAGTCCCGAAAAAAAAATTGCCTCTTGGGAGACATCGTCTGGACTATCCAGCTTCTTCGCGATCGCGATTTTTCGCGAAATATTGCGCCGCTCTACGAACTCCCGCGCGAATGTGTATTCCTTTTTTCCGATACACTGATAGAAAAATACAGTTGAATTAACTACAATCTCACTACATTTCACAGTTCATTTTGGCGTCAACCATATTTTTATATTGTTCGTGGAACCTGCGTGGAAAATATAGCGAGATTTAATATTCATATAGTTACATCTGCCATCATTTAGCAAATATTCTGGTAATATTGACTATATAAAAGAGTTACCTTACCTACCATTTTATATTTGTATCCAATATGTACAATAATTACATAGTTTAACTCACTGTAATTCTTAGTAAAAATATTATATGGCTGGTTATACTATGCATATATCGTAATTATTACCGATATCATGGTAATATTTACTATAAATATGATATTTCGGACTATAATTTAGTTTCGGACTATATTATTATAGTTCCAAATATCATATACTTTTCTCTCAGTGTACAATGCATGTCCATCGCGAGATGGACCGACACACGCTCGCCGCGAGCGCAGTTTCGAGCATTCAACATGAGACGCGAACGCGACTATCGCACAAAGTCCGGCTGGACATTATTAAACGTTATTATATATTACTCGAACGGCGAGGGTATCCCTTCGCGTGTCGGGCAGGGCTCGCAAATCACCCGATGCCCGAATTCTGGCCGCTGAATGCCGGCGAAAGAAGAGCGCGCGCACGTTTTTCACGTTTTTCACGTGAAGGCATCCTGGCCACTTGCGGCCAAAACGCCGCAATTATGTCCCTCGCTCGCGCGCGGCTCCTCCGCTTTTTGGATATTTCGCCCGTCGGCCACCTCTCCGATAGGCGCCCTTCAGACCGCGGGGTGCCCTCCAACCGCGGCCCGGCTCTTCATTTTCACGCGGCTTTTACATCTCGCGCGAGCCCTCGTCGTCGGCCACGCGTTTCTCAGCGAAAATACTCGCCTTTATGACTCGCGGCGCGCCGCGTGCCCGATAATGAGCGGTAATTCGACGCAGCCGAGGCGTTTCTCCTCTCGCCGGCCGAGGCGGCCGGCGCGGATTTTTCACCTGCGAAATGCCTCGCGCTCGCGCTCGCGGCGCAATCGATCGAGCCTGCCGCGCGGCTCGATTGCCCCGGAGCCTCGTCGACTGTCCCCTGTGAGTCAAGATTCGAGCGAGATGAAGTTTGCTCTTGAAATTAGCCCAAGAATAATTATCGTCGCGGGCGAGCACTCGCGCGTCCCTGGGACGTGATTCGCAGAATCACCAATGCTCCGCAACTTCCCTCAAAAGCCTCTCAAGCGCGACTTTCTTTCTCGCGTCGCCGACTTTTCTCCCGTGGCGAGAGAGTCTCTCCGCTCTGTTCTGCAAATATTCAGAGCGATACGCCTCGAGCCAGGACTGGCTCGAGCGCGTCTCGTATATCTAATGAGGAAATGACACGAGGAAACGCCTCGCCCGCCGATTTCTTGATAAACTTATTCGAATACGGCGAATGCGGCGGCGAACTGCGTGAGCAAATATTTCAGAGAGAAGTGTCACTCGTCGTGCACGTTAACACTTTCTTTTCTTTCCGACGATGTCACGCGACGGTAGAAAATGAGTCGCGCTTGAAAATTCGAAATGCGCATTTTTAAGGCGCGTCGTCAAACGCCACAGAGTTTCGACCTAAGGAGGAATAATCGTTTCCGCGTTCCTCGCGCACGATTTCGTGGTCGATCGCTCGCGATGCATCTCGCCAAAGTGCAGCTTCAACGCCTGAAGACGCACGAGAAAAAACACGTATAAAAAAAGCACGTGTGTCTTTACCGCAACGTTTTTTTCCGCATCGTAATCGCAAACGCCGCGCTGTGGGACATTCCCATATGTTTCCTCGTGACCGAGCATGCTTGCGAAATTATGTTAACGCGATTCCGAGTGCAAATCTCCACTGCCATTTCTCGTTACATATATTTTCATGATAAGTCACGCGAAGTGTGTCAAAGGGAGGGGGGGGGGAGGCGGGTGGCATGTTTCAAGTACGCGCGACAGTATCGCGCGACTGCATAAACGTAATGCGATTAAGAGGCGGATACATAATAATCAACGCACGCGCGCACCATTTCAATCGGCTGGCCGTGTTGCGTTGCGTTGCGAATGTGAGACGAAAAAAAGAGAGAAAAAGAGAAAGAGAGACGCGCGCACGGACGCGCGGCCGTCTCAACAAGAATGCGCGGTGGATTGCTCGAGACGTCTCGACGAGACGAAGATCCTAGAGGAGAAGTGCGCGACCAGCTATCGGCGAGGAGTCATCCGAGATAGTACCTTCACAGTTATCACTTTCTTTCTCTCTTTCTGCCCTCTCAGCCAACCCTTCTCTTCGACGCTGGAATCACCGCTGATAAAAAGGTGGCCGCTCGCCGAAACCGAAACTCGCGCGACCCACCGAGAGGCGGAAAGCAAAGAGCGAGGGAGAAGAAGCAAAAGGCAGAAGAAAGGCAGAAGAAGGAAATATAATTCAAAAGTCACACAACGGATACCGCTCGGATGCCGCCGCGGCGCGCGGACTCGTTCAGCGCCGAGATCCGCGACTGACTTATATTTCCCCGGGACCTATATTTATCATGTCCGATAGCAGATTTCGGCCTGTCAAATCGGACGAGCCAACGAGGCCTTTCCACGTTGAGGCCAACAGAAGTTCGCGTGACGGCGAACGGAGCTGCGCTTCTCTCTCTCTCTCTCTCTGTCTCTCTCTCTCTCTCTCTCTCTCTCTCTCTCTGTTCTCTCTCCGCGCGCTCTCCGTCCCACCTCCGTCGACTTTCTCCCCCTCCTTCTCTGTCTCTCCTTTTCTCTCACCCGCCCTTTTTTTCTTCGCTTTTTCTCCCTCTCCCTCACCTTTGCATCTCGTTCCCTCTGTAGCTCCCGCTCTCCTCCTCTCCTTCGACCGCCAATTCGACCTCGCCGTCCAATCGAGCGGCAGAAAACTCGCTCTATAAGCCCCGCACGCAGGAGGCACCGGTCCTCTCACGACGAGAAATCGACGGAAGAGGAACCTTCTCGCCCGCGGGGGATCACCGTGAAATAATCCGCGGCTAAATTCCCCGAAAGACCCCCCCTCCCCTCCGGCCCGCCCGCCCGCCGACGGGCCGGCGGAGAAGCGAGCATTCTTTACGATCCGCTCGCGGCGCTCGCCGCTTCCCTCAATGAACGTGTCCCATTGACGAGCGACGCGGACCCGGTCCGCCGACCGCTTCATCGGCGCGGACACACCGCGCCGGTCTCGATGAACGCCGTCCTCACGGCCGGTTCGTTAACGAACGCAATCGTTGAGCGTGGCGATAATCACCGTCGGAGGTGTCGGCCCGTCGAACTTGAACTTTGCGAGCACGGCGGCTGCCCGGGAGATGCTTCTCCGAGGGATTTAATCAGGCGAAATGAAAAATGTCGGAAAAATTCCAAGACAATTCCAGCCCGGCTCAGGGCTCCGGGCCCGAGAGAGGTCTGACCTCGACTGGGGGCCCCGAGGTCTGACCTCGATAGTACGCGCGCGATCGAGGGAAACATCCTGAGCGCCAACACTTTCGCGTATGAATTCCGGTGTCGTCTCTTTTCCGCGCCGGTCGCGCCGCGCCGGCGAGAATCGTTCACCGCGGAATTATTCGCGCCTCGGCCACCACCACCACCACCTTTGTGCTTCGCGAGGAAGAAAGGGACGATGAGTCGCGGCGAACGCAGCCGTCAAATTAATCAAACAGAGACGAGGCGTCCCGGCGAGGGACGTGTCCTCGCGGCGTGTAACGGGAATAGATTGCATCAAACAATATTATGCCCGAACATACACGGGCGGGCGCTGGTAATATGGGAAAAGACAAACTAATATATGTGTATGCGCGTCAGCAAAGACGACGCTGCGACGTTGAACAACGTCGCGCGTCATTATACGTATAATATGCGCGCGCGCGTAGGAAAATCCTCGTCTCTCTCTCTCTCTCTCTCTCTCTCACGGGAGATCCCGAGAGACGAATCGCACGAAATGAGAACACGTCGCTTTAACAAGGGGCTTTAACCCGGAGAAAAAGACGCCTCTCTCTCTCTCTCTCTCTCTCTCTCGCTCTCTCGCTCTCTCGCTCTCTCTCCCTTTCCTCGTCGTTACGTCGACAGACTCCTTTCAGAGCGCAAATTATACAAGATCGTCCTCCTTCACCGAATCATCCCAAATGATTCCGCAAGACGATGCCGACGAAATCTCCTCGCTCCCGAAACGTAGCAGCTGTCGAGGGTTGAGGGACGTCGCGTGTTCGCGAGTAAAATATCGCGCAAGCCACCCCTTCCAAATCTCCCTACACTCGGGGGAGGGAGAGACGGAAGGATAATCTCGTCTCGCGCCGCGGTCACACTCGCGTTTGTCTCGTTGAATCTCCTCCTGCGCGGGTCGGCGTGCAATTAAAAAGCGACATAATCCCGCGGCCAAGCGAACCAACAGGTTAACGTTTAAAGCCCTGTCGAGAAACGGAACGGAGAAAACGATCGGCCGCGACGGCGGAAGAATAACGCAAGAAGATAAGAGAAGAGCGACGGCGAGGGAAGAAAAAGTACGGAACAGAAAAGAAAAGAAAAGAAAAGAGAAAAAGAGAAAAAACAAAAAGCCACGCACCCAATACGTCTCCGCGTTCGCACCCTCGCGGGCAGTCCGGCGACCCCGGTCCGTCCGGTGGCGATCACGCAGCATCCCTCCGCGCTCGGATCCGCGTCGCGGAGCCGTCGTCCTCGTCGTCGCGTAGGGTCGCGTGGGGGTCACGACGGCCGCGCCGTCCGATTGGCCCGCTTGCCTCCGCGGCAGCGTGAGCGAGAACATCGAGTCGTCGGTCGGACGAAGACGGCGTGAGCGGGGGTGCCACGCACAGGGGGCCGCTCAGGGTGGAGGGGACCCGCGACCGGAGAGGGACTCGCCGCGAGCAGTTCGGATGCGCACGGTGCGAGGACGGCGTTTCAGTTAGCGGCGAGCCGCTGTCGAGGTAGGGTTTGCCTTTGTCGTCGGTTTCGCCAGCGGACGCACACACGCACGAGATCCCCTCAAAACTGATCGGCCGAATTCGCTCTCGCGCGAGCACCTCCGAGGGTGAAAGTTCGCGCACAGCAGCAGCCTCCTTCGCGACCTTGTCCACCACCTTTCGCGTTTCCCGCTCCTCGCGCTCTGCATCTTTCTTCAGCTCGGGAGTGAGTCGTGTCGCGCGGGACGGCCCGCGGCGGACAAGCTGTCCTCCAGTGCGAGCGCTCCGCGTACGCGGTTTCCGGGGGGGGGACCAGCGCGGTCGACGGGCCGCGCGCGCGCTCCGAGCGGACTCGGGCAGACCGATCTCGATCGGTCGCGATCGCGATCGCGATCGCGCGCGTCGTCTTTCGCGGTCACGGCAATGATTATGTGAGCCGGTCCCTCCGTAGTGAGTAGTGCGAGAAAGAAGGCAGCGGAAAGCAGACAGAAAGCGAAACGCGCGTTTGCACGCCAGCCACGTCGACATGACGCGAAGCGGGCTGTAGGACCTCTCTGCGATCTCTGCGATCACGAATCCTTCTTCCCTCACGAGGAAGAAGGCGAAGGGGGCATATAATCAGAGCGAGTCTGGCGGTCTTTTTCTCTTCTCTCTCTCTCTCTCTCTGTCTCTCTTTCTCTCTCTCTTTCTCTCTCTCTCTCTCTCTCTCTCGCTCTCTCGCTCTCTCTCGCTCTCTTTCTTTTTCTTTCTCTCTACTCACCCACTCTGAACAAGCTTAGCCCGATCGCACAACAGCACCTTGAACGCGCGCGCGCGCGCGCGCGCCACAGACGGGCGAAGGTGATGGTGACAATGATGACGAGTATCATCGCTAACGCGACGGCGATGGCGACGGCGGCGACGACGGCGACGATGGCGACGAGGATGAAGAAAGCGAGAAGGAGTACTCCAACGTGCTCGGGCCGCGGCTGGCTCGTGCTCTTCGCGACGACGTTGCTGCTGCAATCGCGGCCGAGCCGCGGCGAGATCTACACCAAGATGTTCTCCAGCCAACAGAACCCGACCGACCCGTGCTACGACGAGGACCGGCCGCGCCGGTGCATCCCCGACTTCGTCAACGCGGCGTTCGGCGCGTCCGTCGAGGCGTCGTCCACATGCGGCACCGGCGGGCCCACCCGTTACTGCGACGTCACCGAGCAACCCGGCGGCACCAGCGGCTTCGGCCACTGCCACGTGTGCGACGACAGCACACCCCGGCGACGCTTCCCCGCGAGCTACCTCACCGACCTCAACAATCCGAACAACGTGACGTGCTGGCGCAGCGAGCCGCTCGTCAGCTCGCAGAGCTTCTCCGCGCCGCCGGACAACGTCACCCTCACCCTCTCGCTCGGTAAGAAGTACGAGCTGACGTACGTGAGCCTGCAGTTCTGCCCGCGCGCGGCCAAGCCGGACTCGATCGCGATCTACAAGTCGATGGACTACGGCAAGACCTGGCAGCCGTTCCAGTTCTACTCGTCGCAGTGCCGGCGGGTCTACGGCCGGCCGAATCGCGCGACCATCACCAAGTCGAACGAGCAAGAGGCGCGCTGCACCGACAGCCACCGTTACACCGGCGGGGACGGCCTCGGCCCGGTCGGCAGGATCGCCTTCAGCACCCTGGAAGGCCGCCCGTCGGCCAACGACTTCGACAACTCGCCGGTGCTGCAGGACTGGGTCACCGCCACCGACATCAGGGTGGTGTTCAATCGGCTGCACATGCCGCAGCAGCCGAGCCAGGAGCAGCAGCAGCAGCAGCAGCAGCAGCAGCAGGTGGTGTCGTCGCATCTCGGCAACGCCGAGGACCATCACTCCTCCCCGATGGGGAGCTCGTCGGCCCTCGGGCTCGAGGAGCTGGCGAAGCGCGAGCGCGAACGCGAGGAACGACTCAAGAGCCAGAAGAACGCGATCCTGCACGGCGAGCCGCTCGTCACGGCGGTGCCGTCGGTGCACCAGGTGATCGCGCCGCAGGAGATGCAGTCCAACGACGCGCTCGACGCCGCGGTCCGCGACATGGGCTTCGTGCCGGTCACCGCCGCCACGACTACGACCGTCGCGGTGTTGGTGGCGGCGGCCGGCGGCGCGGTCGGCCCGGTCGCCGCCACCATGGCCCACCATTACGCCGTCTCGGACTTCGCCGTGGGCGGCAGGTGCAAGTGCAACGGCCACGCGGCGAGGTGCATCCCCGGCAAGGACGGCGAGGTCGTCTGCGAGTGCCGACACAACACCGCCGGCAGGGACTGCGAGCGCTGCCGGCCCTTCCACTTCGACCGGCCATGGGCGCGAGCCACCGCCAGGGACGCCAACGAGTGCAAAGGTCGGTGGCATTTCACGATACTCGCCTGCGACGAACGCCTTGCCTTAACAAACGCCACACGCTCGGCAGATCTCGCGATTCGCTTGATCGGATCGAGTCGGAGGATCGAGGACTCGGAGGTCGCCGGAAGCGACGTCTGCGCCATCGCGGCCGAGCTCGCTCGTCTCTGAAAGGTCCGGTCGGGGGGCAACTTCGGGGCGGGGGCGGGGGGGCAGGGGGTGGCAGTCGGTTGATGATCCGAAGCTCCCCGCGGCAATCGTCCGTTGCGGACGGAGAAAAATAGACCCCGCTTCGCGATCGGACAGGGCAAAACCCCAGGAGAAAAACTCATAGGGAGGTGTTATAGGGAGCGGCGGAGTGTGTTTTCTGGGCGCTCGGCTTCGCGGTCGTTCTGCTCCTGCGACCGAGTTTTCCGTCTGCCGTCGCCCGCCGATGTCCTCGGCAGGTGACGCGAGGGGTCTGACCGTTTTTTCACGCGCTTATTTACGCGCGTAGAAAATGAGCGATTACCCGCCGCGCATCGCTCGTCTCGCGATTAGTCGTTGCGTAGGAGGACCTTGATCTCCCGGCGCTCCGGAAGAATGCGATTAGGGCGCTCCCGTCGGACGTCACGATGTTCATTTCCACGTTAGGGAGGCCGTTGCGGAGGTCTGAGGACTCCAAGCGTATCATCGCGAACCGCTGAAAGCGCGACGAGAGTGCAACAATGCGCGGATAACAATATGTCGAAGTCGCTCGCGGAGCGGAAGGGGAGGCGACGGCGGCGAGCAGGTCGACGAGTAGGTCGATCCTGATCACAGTGGCACGTCTCGACTGTCTCGTAATTTTTCCACCGCCTCCTCTCTCCCAGCCAGTGTCAAGTACTTCTTTGTCTCAGTTCGACGGAGAAAGAGAGAGAGAGAGAGAGAGAGAGAGAGAGAGAGAGAGAGAGAGCGCGCGACAGTGCAACTTAGCGCGACGATAAAAAAGAAAGACGATTGTCGGCCTCGCGCGGCGGATTCAATCGCCGCCAAATTAGGCCCATAAAAGAAAAATTTCAGCGAATAATTTCACTTTTAACGTATCCTCCAGAAATTTACTCCAGGTTCATTCTCAGCGAGCAAATATCTCCGAAAAAGCCCCGATACCGAAGTATCGTTTCAAGTACTTGGTATTTGTTGTTTGCAACGAGAGACGCAGAGAGCAATTTCTGAAATCTTATGAGCAGCCGCGCGCGTTCTTTGTTGAAAAAATCTACCGTCGGAAAAAAATTCAATAATGGAACATCGTTCAATAATGAAACGGAGGTCGACCATCGAGATCGACGGTGCTCGATCGGATTGAGCTCTCGTTCTCTCGCGCGGTGAAGAAGGATTCGGGGCTGGCTCGTCCTCGAGATCCTCCGAGGATCTCACACGAGCGCACGAGGACTGGCTCGACACAGCACGGTGCGGCGCGCCGCGTTCGTAGCCGGCTGAATGTCTCAACAGCGTGTTTACGAGTGTTGAGATTAAACGGCACGACGGAGACGCAGGCGGACGAGCGCTTTGAGGCCGGCTAATCCCGCTCTCCTACTTCCGGGCGACGTATTACTTTTAGACCGCAGCCGACGCGAGAGAAGCGCCAGAGGATTGCGCCGTGTGTGCGCATTAAACTGTTATCTATCACTTTACGATTGCAATATCGACTTAACGACGTAACCGGGACTGTTTTCTTTTTCTTTCGCCCGAGCCGAGGCCGGCAGCCTTCGTTCCGTTTTCACGAGGCGAGGGGCTTCTCGCGTCTCCCTCTCTTTCTCTCTCTCTCTCTCTCTCTCTCTCTCTCTCTCTCTCTCTCTCTCTCTCTCTCTCTCTCTCTTTTTCTCTCGATGACGTCGATTCCGTTTCGCGGGGAAAAAAAGAGAAACAAGGGGATGATGCAAAAGAAGAAAACGCGCCGACCGCGCGCCGCCAATGTCGCGATTATCGAGCGATTTTACGAGCTGAAAATTCTCGTGCGCGCCAGCGAGGCTGATCATTTTCGCCAGGCGGACGTGTACATTTCTGCCGCTCCACCGATTACTTTTATGCGACGGTATTAATCCGCGAGTGTTAGTCCGCGTCGCGGATGCTGCCGCGGAAACGTCGCCGTTGCACCTCTCTCCCTCTTTGTTCCTTTTTTTCGTTCTCTTTCGCTCCCTCCGCGGGGAAATTTAATCGAATACCGTTTGCCCGCGCGGCCACCTTCGTCGGAGAGTGCTCGTGATTAAATCTCGCGGACGCAAAGTATGCGAATGTAAATTCCGCCTTAATTAGCAGGCGCTGTGCTAATTCCTCGTGCTCTATCTCTCTCCCTCTCTCTCTCTCTCTCGTTCATTAATATTAATTCCACGTCTCAATCTATCCGCGCGCCTCGCAGAGCGCGCGATATTTCACTCTGGCCCGGCACTGATAAGAATTTCCGCGATCGCCGCGCGTTCACGCTCGTCCTGTCGCGTCACCAACGTCCTGACGAGGCTTCTTCAACTTCGCCGAGGAGGGTCCTTCCCGAATTCACTCTTCCCCTCCTCCTCTATCGATTTCATTATCGCGATTACCGCAGTGGATCCTCGTTAATTCGAACATATCAATCGCCGTTTCCTCCGCGACGTTTCTGCCGATCTTTCGGCGGTATTTCGCTGCTCTTCGCTCGTGCGATCATCAAAGGGAGGGGGGGGGGAGACGTATCGAGCGTATCCGACGTGGCCGTTGTTACTCGGCGGGGCCATATTTATTGAATTTGGGGTGCCCGACCGGGACGCGTCCGGCTGTCTCTCCTTCTCCTCTCCCTCCCCCCTCTCTCTCTCTCTCTCTCGTTCTTTTCCGAGAGAGAGAGACAAGTAAAAAATAAACATCAGAGAGAGAAGAACCCCGTGCTACCGTCGCCACCGCCGTCCCTTCTTGTCTATTCGTCCCTCTCACTTCTCTCCTCTCCCCCCCCCCAATCTTTCTCTCTCACGCTCAGCCCCTGCTCATCGTGTCTCTTCTGAACGATCCCGGGTGGGTTAGGCCGCCGTACTCTCGGCTCACCCCCTAATTCGACGCGGCGAAGCGTTACCCCGGAGTCGCGCGGCGAAGGCCCGCGTGGAGCAGCGAAATCAAAAACGCTGGAGGGCGGGCAGGGAGGCCGCCCCACAGGACGAAATCACGGCGAATCGATAAGGGACGCCGGTGTGCGGCCGCGAGATGCGCGATCGGGCTTTAATTGGATCACCGATCGCGGAAAAACACCGTCGTTTTCCTCCTCACGGGTGGCCGCGGGAGGCGGAGGGAAGCGGCTGATAGATGAAAAATAGGAGGGGGGGGGGTGTCGGGCAGAGTCGTTTTCTCCCTCTTTCCTGTTCTTCATCAACCATGTGGAGTGTCCTGAGATCTACACCGACGACGACGACGACGACGACGACGATGACGACGACGACGAAAACCGAAGGAAGAAGAGCAAGAAGAAGAATCGCGCGACAATCGATAGAAAACTCGGAGGGGACGCGAGAGGCGAACGAGAGGCGGGGAGGGAGGAATCGCGCAGCGGCCGATTAAATCGCAAAATAAACGCCAGCGCGAAACGTTTGATCCGCTCGCGTACGCAACGTGCGCGCGCCATTTGAATTAATTAAATAATTGACTCGCAGCGAACCGTAACTAACGCTCTTCGCGCACGGTTAACGCAACGCTCTCTCCGCGGATTCGATATCGTGAGCGGCAAACGCCAAACGAGAGAGAGAGAGAGAGAGAGAGAGAGAGAGATAGAGAGAGAGAGAGAGAGAGAGATGGACGAATAGATGAAAAGAGCGAGAAAGGAGGGGATCATCGATTCGACGATACCTCCGATTAGAAAACATATCGCGCTAATTAATTACGCGACACCGGGCCGTCGGGCGGAATGCAAAGCGCTCTGTCGTGCCGGTAAACAATATCCCGCGGTCCGGCGAAAAGCGGTAAACGAAGCGCGGCATTTTCGCGCGGTCGCTCTCGATTTCGATTTCGCGTCGGATTCGCTCGGTCCTCCGCGAATCGGCGACTCGTTCATCCGTGAGCAGATTGCCCTCTTCCCTCTTCCCTCTTCCCGCGAAATTGCGACCGCGCGGCTTTCCGATGGTATCGTCGGAAAAACGCGACGCGTTTTTCTCCGTCGTGTCCGTTTCTGCTGTGCCTGAGTCCGTCCGCGTTTCGACATTGCGCTTTCACGCGTTATAGATAACCGTCGAGCGATTTTTCCGATTTTTCACGGAGAAGAGCAGGGGGAGGGGGTGAAGGGTGAGACCAACTAGAGAGATGCTTCGACACATTCGACTAATTAATTTGGGGGGAAATACATCGCTTTCGCTGAATCGCCCGGCTGCTGCACAAAGCGCACTGCGGAACTTTGGCGCTCCGCCACCCTTCGGCCCCCTCTCACCCCCTCTCTCGCGCGGAATCATATTATCTGGTATGAAATTTCCCTCTTTAACCACGGCTGATCTATAAAGGCAAGAGAGACGTTTTTTTGGGTGTTTATCGTGGCATGATGAAATCGTGGCTGATGCGGCTCGAGCGGCGTAAGGTTTTCCCTCGGAAAGCACCTTTCCGCCACCGTGTTATATTTTTTATCGTGCAGTCTGAAGATTAATGCTTGGAAATGTTCTATCGCGCAGCAGGAAGCGCGCTGTTTTTTTTTTCAGTAATCCACAAATCAAAACTGTAAAAAGATACGTATCTCTTTTATCTCGAAGAGGAGGGCCTGAGATTTCTGCGGGAAAAGAAATTCAAAAATACACTCTCTCTCTCTCTCTCTCTCTCTCTTCCGCTACGTCGACCGGTCCTTTTCACGCAAAGACGAATTTATATTTTCGCCATATTTTACGCAAGAATTTGCAAATTTTCGTGCGAACCGAAATTCACCCCCTCCAACCTTAACCACCTCGCTTAACACCTCGCTCAATCTATTTCCAATCTTTTTTTATTTTTCTACAGAAACCGTAGGTCACCCCTTTGAAAAATTTGCACACATACCTCTTTGCAGTTTGTTTTGTTAATTACTGCGCAAAACACCGGGGTGGTGCAGCAGCCAAATGTTTCTCCAAACGTTTACCGAGTAAATCGCACACATTTCCTTCTCGTTCTCACAGGCGCACGATAATAATACTCCGGCAAATACGCCTCAACTGCAAATCCGACACGCGTAACATTTCGCATCTGCCGCGCTTACGCATCTATAAAGCATACCCCCCCGCTCCCTCCTCTCGCGTGTGCGAAAAGAATGCCCATGTTAATAACATTATTCTCTCAGCGGAGCTGCAACCAATTTTATCTTATAACCCGGAATGACAGCGCGTATCGCCAGTGTTCTCTCTTTCTCGTCCTCCACCTCCCCGCCGCCTTGTTTGTATCCCGAATTTCGATTCGCCGTATTCCCGCCGGAGATATTTGCATCTCCCCGGCACAGCGACGGCGGCGGCGGCGGGGCAAGGGGGTAAAGCCCGAACACGCGGCGTCTGCCTCGATTATCGCGCTCGTCGTCGTTTTTCTCCCCTTCGCGCGCTGGCCGGGCGTGCATGCGTGCGGAACGTCAACGCGCGCGATAAATATAAAAAGTCACCCTCTCTCTCTCTCTCTCTCTCTCTATAACGCGGCCGCGTGCTACGTTCGAGGAAACGTCACCATTAATTATCGTGCTTAATTAATTTCGGAGACGGGAGAAATTGCGCGATCGCGCGCCAAATCCGGTCGGATCGGAAAGGGCCGTCCCCAGCCTCGGCTGCCTGCCGGTCTCCGCTCCCCCCCCCCCCTCCCGACTGTTCGTCTCTCCGGGGGATCGATGATTAGCTGCGATTGACTCGTTTCGTTGTGTTGCGCGGAAAAAGCGAGAAAAGTGCAAACGGAACTACCTGTTAATTAATACGCCGCGCCGCGAGTCGAGCGACTTCGAGCGGAGCCGCGAAGGGGTGGGGGATCGTCAGAGTCGCGTGCGGAAGATCGATAATCCCGTGTGATCGAGCGGCAGATCTTTTGATATCTTACTTATCTCCCCCCTGCGAGATGTGCGGTGAGCGATCGGCAAGATCGCGCAAGCAGCAGCAGCCGGGAAATGTTAGGAATGGCGATGCAGTTAATCGGAAAATCGGAGCCTCTCTCTTTCTCTCTCATTGTCCAGCTCCGCGGCTAAAACGGCTGCTTTGTCTTCCTCTCTCGTCATCGCCATAATCTGCCGATCAAAGAATGCTCTCCCCGAGTGATGAGCGACGAGAGGGAGTGCCGGCGACATGGTCGGCACTTTGCGGGGAAAGTCCCCCCCCGGTCGGGGTGAGGACCGGAATTGGAAGCGAGATCGCGGCGCGGCGACGTCTCGCTCGAGCGATCCCCGGCGACGGACGATGCGCGCGGCAGATAAGGAGCTCTTCGGCGGCTGCAATTTCGCGAGTGGGTGTAATTGGCAACGGAATGGAGGATAATTGAAAGTGCTGCCGCCGATCGACGGCGGCGGGGCGCGCGGGGGCGGCTGATTACACGCAACAATTATCTCTCTAAGCGGTTGAGATAATAGGAGGCGAGAGAGAGAGAGAGAGAGAGGGGCTGTTCCGGTTACGAAGAATCCTTTCGATTCGAGGCGATCGTTTTAATCGAGCTCGGCCACGAGGAGCCGAGCGGCCACGAAGGCTGCGTTAAGGTGATTAATATCCTGTTCGAGCCCTGCCCTCCCTCTTCGGGGCTCCTCGGCCCCATTGCCGAAGAAGGAGGAAAGAAACGGGGTCGCGCTCGTCCGCTTGAGGAGAATTACGAAATGTAATTACTGGCCCGGCCGCCGCCGGTCGCGGGGCACTTTTGTAGCGGAATAGCGAATAGCGTTAATAAAATATCTTTTACGGCCGTTTCTCGCGCTGTTGCGCGCCCAACGCTCGCCACTTCATTACATCGATCGCCCCGCCAACAACCCCGGCTATAACAAACACGACGGAAGAAACGGTAGCCGCAGCCGACGAACCCGCGACGAAGCGAGCTCCGAGCGGAATCGACAGACTGGCTATATGGAAAGCGTGACAAGACCCGCGGCAAATAATTCTCGTTATCGTGCCGGCGTGTACGCCAATCGCGATCGTGCGATTTTACGCGGGGAGGGAGGTGGGGGAAAATTTCTTCTCATCCACAGGTTAAACGGGATCGGATTCAATGAGATAATTTGATTTGCGCGTGTCCTCTCGTACGACCGATAAATATATATATATATATATAATAATTAATTGATATAAATAAATATCAAATAAGCAATAAATGAGTGCAAATAAGAAGCCCAAGTTTCCCCCTCGAAAAGAACAGAAGTCGTGAGGCAAAATAGATAATTATATTTCTTCACCTAAAGTTAGGATAATCGGAATACATTTCGTATGCTCCTTCAAGCGGGGCGAATTGAGAACCTCATTGTTTCACGCTGCGTGTAGATGAGCGGATATTTCCCAGTGTTTAATAATTGAAAAGCGAGATCAAGTAGCGGCTTTAAGTTGTAGGCCGGCTCGGCTAATTAATCCACGCGCCAAAGAATCGGAATAACGAGCCAATTCCGCCGGGAGTCTAGAATCTCTATCTACCCGCGGCCGGCCGGCCGACCGGCCGTCGACGATACTTGACTCTCTGATATATCGATCGTGTACCTCGGGCGAGACCGTTCGTGTCGCGCGAGGCGCCTCGGAAGTTTGATGCCGAGGGTCTTCTGAATTTAGACACCGCGAGTCGGCGACGGGACGAAAGTCGATGCGCCTCGCACGCCGGGAATTATTTAACCGGACCTAACCTCGAGCTTCCGATCAAAACAGCCAGCCGGGAGAGCGGCGAGTGCTGTCGAGCGCGGTCGGCAACTCCAACTGTACCAACGTGTTTCCGAGCAACCGGACGAAAAGAGGAAAAGCGGACACGAGAGGGGAGGAAAGGTGTATACACAGAGGGGCAAAGACGAACTAGCATGGCTTCAGCCGTGAAACGAAACGGCGAGAGCTCATTTCTCGTCGGATCTCCTTCCGAGGATCTCCGAGATCCACCGGTAAATTCTTCGAGAGAAACAGGAACGAAGACTGCGGAGACTCTTTTCTCGCCCCTTCAGCAAAAACGAGACGCACGCAAATAATATTTGGAGGGGGATCCCCGAGAGGCAGTCAAACGTGTGCGACACGCGCGGCAAGAAATCGCGGGCGGAGCGACTATTTAATTAGCGCGCAGGCGAATTACGCGCGACGTCCTTCCGTCCGGGGCTGCTCGCCCGCCCGTTCTCTCGCTCTCCGCGGCGCGGCGGCTCGGCGAGGGTGGCGGCGCGCGATGCCGACGGTGGTGTTAACTTAATACAGCCGGGGATGCGAACGCGCGCGCGCGCACTCGCCGGCCGGTTCTCCGCGCGCGCAACACGGCGTATAAGGCTCGTTCTCGAGGCGCGGCGTTAATTTGACGCGGCCTGCCGCGGCGCCCGTTTACCGCAATGAGTTATGTTCTCGGGGGCGGGAGAGGAGGAGAGGGCACCTTTATACGACTGACTCGCGCGGTCACACGTGTACTCGTCGGCGACCGGGGCGGTGCGAGGAGGTGCGGGTGTGCGTATGCGTGTGTGTCGCTGTGTATGTTTTTCCCCTCTCTCTCTCTCTCTCTTTCTCTCTCTGTCTCTGGTCTTCCTCGTGGCTTCTTTCCGTCCGAGCGCGCGTTCGCGGACGTTAAGCTGGGCTCGATGGCGATTTTACGACGTTTTTTGCGACGTCAGGTGCCCTCTCCCCCCTACCCCTCCTCCCCACGGGCGCGGCCGTGACGCGTATTGTACCGTGGGGGCTTTACCGTGGCCGTTTAGGACGTTATTTGCGTCACGGTGCGCCGCGAGCGCCGGAGTGCCGGCGAGAGAGCGCGATACGGCCGGGTGTTTCTACGGCGGGAATGCCGCGCGGAGAGAGTCCATGTAAAGGCGATTACAGCGATTTATTGCCCGCTTCTTGCTCGCCTCTCTTATTCGCTCGCGAATTAACGCGCGTAACGACGCGATATGACCGGCGGGCCCGGTCGCCGTGTTTCCGCGGACCTCCGCTCCTCTCGGCTCGTTAGCCCCGCGCGGGAATGGCCGCCGGGAATGCACTGTGACGTTCTTGTTCCTCTCTCTCTCGTTTCTCTCTCTCTCTCTCTCTCTCTCTCTCTCTCTCTCAAACGCGCAATATCGCGTATTTGACATCTCCTCGTGCGACGCAGGAAAACACCATCAATCTCCCGTCAGTTAACTCTGATCTCGATCAGACTCGCTGCTCGCGAGTACCGCTCCTTCGTTTCGTGGCTTCCTAATCCTGTAACTAACGCTACGTTTCGCTAAACGTTAAATACGCTTCTCGGATCTTCAGACCTGAAGCGACGCGCATCGAAAGGAAGAAAAACGGAGCTTGTGTGTGTGTAAAATTAGAGGGGTGTATTTCGCATTTACTACGCGTCTAGAATAGGACCCGAGGTGAGCGGAGAGAAAGAGAGAGAGAGAGAGAGAGAGAGAGAGAGAGAGAGAGAGAGAGAGGGAGGGAGGGGGAGAGAGAGAGAGAGAGAGAGAGACGGAAGGGGTTGACGGAGGACCCGTCGGGCCTTATCCACCCGCCCGTCCCGTTCATTCATCTCCTTCCCGCACCTTCTGCCCCTGCGACATTCGTCGCAACCCCCTATCGCCACGCGGAATTTGTTCCACGGCGCGCACGCGGTGCAGCACGGGGACACTCGACGATTTGATTACGGGGATCCTTCCCCAATTAAGCAAGCGGTCGCTATGGTGATGGCCGTCCGCGAGTGCTCGCGGGGGTGGAGCTGCCGCGGCCGCTGCGGGGTGAAGCGGAAAAGACAAGGGGGACGGAGAGAAGCCTCCCCTTCGGGCTCCTTCATGCGGCGACTCTTGAAAAAGAGCGACGGGATGAGCTGTCAGAGGGGGCGGAAGGGGGTAGGGGGCGAGAGGGGAGAGAGGGTGAATGGTAAAGTGGATAACGCGAGATTACGAAACAGGTCGCCTCCGCCGTCGTGTTGCTCAGTACCCTCCGCGAGCGTCTTTGTGCACTTGGCCGCTAATTACATCGGGGGCGGGAGGGGTGGACTCTTTGGAAAGAGAGAGTCTGCCCGTAAGTTCCGTCACGTTGCGGTTTACACGGTAAAAACGACCGATTCGCCGCCTCGGCTGCGCCGTAATGTGAATTTTCCAGGGTAACGGAGAAGGCAAAAACGTGTGCGTATGCACGCATACAGACACACACACACACACACACACACACACACACGGGCGTACATACACCGGGTTGAACACGTGCCGCGGGGGCGGGTTTGGATAATTGAAGCGTCGTCAGACTGCTCGGCGAATTTCATTCTCTTTTGAGAAACGCGAGTAAGGAGCGCCGGGGAATTTTTATCGCCGCGCTCTGAAACTCTCCCCCGGTGCTCGAGTGCATCTTCTCGTTCACGTCGAAGTCGCCGATGAGGAGAAAAATAGACGGAAAGAGAGGCACTGTGCGCGTTTTCCCGGCGCAAATTTCGCGGCGCGCGATATTATATATCGCGCAAATGCCGAGCGCCGGATAAACGATACGCGCGCGAATTAATGTGCACAGAGTGTATTCAGCAAATATAAATGTATAAATTTAACTCGGACGATATATCCATTAGCCGTATTAAAAGTTAATATTTATTAATTAACGTATGTTTGCGCGAAATCACAATTACCCATTCCGACGCTCGAATTAATTCGACGTTAAAAAAGAATCGGCAAACAATTACTCCCCCCCCCCCGTGCGTCCCGTCCCACCGATTTTCGCCGGAGCGCGTTTCGCTCCTCGTCGCGCGCGGCGAATTACTCGCGGAGATCCAAACCAAGTCGGATCGCCGTCGAAAAGCGCAACTCCCGTTCTTCAGCTGTGCGGACTCGTTACAGCCGCTTCGAGGAGGATTAACGAAGGAAACGCGCCGTTCATTCGTTCGCTCGCTCGCTCGCTCGCTCGTTCATTCGTTCGTTCGTTCGTGCTCAACACCGTCGAAACAATCTCTCGAACGGCCGCGGCGCGAACGACGACGATTCCTCGTCGAGTGCGAGGAGAAGGAGGCGGAGGAGGAGAAGAAGGAGGAGGAGGAGGAGGAGGAGGAGAAGAGACCCGGAGTCTCTCAAACGGCAGACGAGGTGGCTCCTTTGCGCCACGAAAACGATAATCCGCGTTCCGAAATCCACTTACGAGGAAGGCAGGCGGGCGGGCGGGCAGCGGAAGGAGGGCCGGGAGGGAGGGGAATCGACAAGGAGATCCTCTCGAAAACTGAGTGAGGTCGAAACGCGCGGATATAAAGCGCTCGCGAGCGAGAGACGACGGGGAGGCAGCAAAGTGAAGGCGAGCGGCGCACATTCGAGGGAGAACATGGCGCGGGAGGGGGGGTGAGAGGGGGAGTGAGCGGGGCAAATAGGGGTGACTGTGGAGGAGGAGGAGGAGGAGGAGAATGAGGGGCGGCGGGGGAAGAGAGAATTAAATTACGTTTTAATTTCGCGGCCATTTCGCAGCGCGCGTCGCGCGCGACGCGATACGCCCGAATATCCGGCGCAATTTACATTTTAAATTGGAGACTTCTTGCTCGGCGGCTTGAGGCTGCGGCGACGGCGTTGTCGTCGTCGTCGTCGTCGTCGCCGATATCGCGGCCCGCAAAAAACAACCCCGCGGCAGCTCGAGGATGCGAGCTGCGGGAGGGTGAAATCGCGGCCGCCCACCTGTCTCTCGCGCGACCGCAGAGTTCGAAGATAGAGTCTATCGGATTTTCGCGATTGTGGCGGCTCCGACATTCGCTCGCCCCGCGGGAGACCTCCTTGCCTCATGATCGAATTGTTGCATCGCGGCGGGAAAGAGAGCCGCGCAAAGAGAGCCGCGGAGAGCAAGAGAGAAACGGCAGCAGGAGGAGAGAAGAGCGAACCGGTCTTTTTCTCTTGAAACAGAGAGAAAAAGAGAGAGAGAGAGAGAGAGAGAGAGAGAGAGAGAGAGAGGGAGAAAGAGAGAGAGAGAACGTCGCCGGAATCGCGGCTTGTAGCGCGCCACTTTAAAATACAGGGTGTCGCCAAGCGCACTAACCGCCGCCGACAACGTGTCTGCCAGGTTCTCCGAGGAATCCTGACCGACTCCACTCTGTCCCGAGCGGTCACGAGCAGTCGTACGCACACCTGAGGCCTGCACGTGTGCGCATACATGCGTGCGTGCGTGCGTGCGTGCGTGCGTGCGTGCAGCGGCAGCCAAGAAGAAGAGGAACAGAGAAGACGAGGAGGAGAGCCTGCTTCTGTGGAAGCGTCGGCCTCGCGGATGCATGGATAATTGCCGAAAATACGGCCGGCGCGGCTTGCGTTGCCCAAGCAATTTGCCGAGTTATTATGGGCGCGGGAAACTCGAGCAGCCGCTCGCGCCTTCGTCCGGCCGGCTAGGCTCTCTCTCTCTCTCTCTCTCTCTCTCTCTCTCTCTCTCTCTCTCTCTCGTGCGTTTGTTGCTTGTCGCTTCTTTCGAGGAACAGACCGCTCGCGCGCGCTCGCGTAACAGATCGCGCGGCTCGACTCGCTCTCGGCTACAGGGAGAGAGGATAACAGCTGTTCGGCTCCGGTCACGCGGACGTTGATCGACGCGCGGAGAGATAGAACGGAACGTGGGGGATTCATTTTCATCTCGTTCCGCAAAGTCACGACGCCGGGAAAAGTCGGGCGCCTACAATCGCCGTCACTTCTCAATCTCCCGCCTATTCTTAGTACTTGGTGAATTCGCGAGTCGCGGATTGAGATGCGAATCTCTCGGACTGCGGCTGAGTCTGAGTTGAAAAGCCTTGCTTTCGCGCGAGAAGCCTCAATGCGCGAGGCGTATTTCCACGTCGTCGGGACCACTCCACACTCGAGTCGAACACGCGAGCGCTCGCGAATGTTCAAGTCGCCGATCAAGAGGATCGCGCGTCTCTCTCTCTCTCTCTCTCTCTCTCTCTCGTTGCTCTCCATCACGCGCGCGCGCGCGCGTCATCCTCTCTCGCGGTCGAGACGACTTCCATAAATTTCCGCCGAGGAGTGAGCGTGAAGAATAAGCGTGATATTGGATCACGCGATCGTTAAAGCAGTCGGCTCGCGTCGTAAAAGTCGTCCACGTGGGTTGTCTCGGCCGGGGATGCTCGACGTTGACGATTAGAGCGGTCGGGGGTGATAAATAAGGGCCGTTTAAACTTCGCTGTAGGTAGGCGCAAGCTCTCCCCGCTCACGCGACCAGCAAGAGAGAACGGAAAACAGAGAGAGAGAGAGAGAGGGAGAGAGAGAAAAAGGGAGAGAGGGCTTTTACTTTTTGGCAGCTCGCGCGCAAACGACGGAAAAACGTCGCGCGCACGAAGGAATATACGAGCGCCGCGAATGCGGGCGAGCGAGTTTTTTTTATTACATATGCAAGCGTGAGATACGGTTGCACTTTGGGCGAGAAGCTTCGCGCAGTATCTGATGTATCGCGCGAAATCCGAGAAGAAAGAAGCGGCATAAATACGCCTGTCCCGCGGCCGCTCTCCTCTCGCCGCTGACGCGCCGGACAGCAGAAAAAAGCAGCGGGGATAAATAATGCGGGCTTTTCTCCCGTGCGTAGAAAAATGTGAATAAAAAATACGAATTACGTCGATTGCGTAATACGCGCGAGACGCGAGAACGGCGTTCGTTCGAGCGCCTCCGAGGTGAGAATCCCCGAGCCTCACGCGCGAGCGGGGTGAAATAAATCGGGAGAGAGGAGGGGCGACGGAATAAAGTATAAATATAAAAAGCGCAGATGCGCGCGCGCGCGCGCGCGAAGTGAAATCCGCGGAGTGAAACGAAGCTCGTCTAGACGGACGAGCGAGCCGCGCGTAGATTCGCGCAACACTTCGCACAGAGCCCGCCATTGTGCTCCAGAATGGCCTGAGATCATCGGCGCTCTAACGTATCCTAACGGTATCGTAAATTAGCCGCGTGTTATAACAGCCTGGGCCGGCTATGCGCATAATTGGCCGCCGCGGCGACCCCGCCAGCGCAGATGCATTTTTCGCCACCCCGGCGCGATGCCTCTCGACTCCTCCGCGCTCGTTCCCGTCGGCGTCGAGGATCGGGCGAGTATATACAATGAGAAAAAGTTGTCTTAAAATTAAACAAATATCTGAATTTCGAATACGTCTATGAATGCATTTGCTTAAATTAAGCAACTGTTTTGTAAAATTCGAGAAAAAACACTTTACATTCAGAGAGAGAAGCTTTGTATTTCATTTTAGAAATTTGTCACTTAATTCGAATAAATGCATTCGCAGTCGTGTTCGAGCAAATATCTGTTTGATTTTGATACAACTTTTTCTCAGTGTATATATATTTCAGACATCGACGAGTGAAAACTTGTGAAATTCGTAATCGACGACAACGATCGCATGTGAACGCGATGATTACGCGCGTGGCTGGAAACTTCTCATCGATCTCGCACGGTCTCTCCGCGATTTCGCACTTTCGGGTGTCGAAAGAACGCGAACGCGATTTGATACAAGATCAATATGACGCAAGCGCAATATGTGATACCCGTAAAAAGAGCCGCAAAAATACGCGAATAAAAATCGACCGCGAACGCACGAGTGAGAGACGGATAATACGACGTCTGGAAAAGTATAAAAAAATACAGGAACGGAAAAAGACAAGATGAAAATGTAATAATTGAAACAAGGTGCGGGCAGATAGATACATTCGGGAGATAAACTTCGTGACAGACGGGAGGCGGCAGGCGGCGGGAATATTGGTTTTCCCGCGAGATAATTCTTTCGTCAGAGAGAATTCTTTCCGCTTTCCATCGGCCGAGCGCTTTTCCGCGCGACCGAGCGACCAACGAACAGACAGCTTCGACAGCGTAATTGCACGCGTCGTGCAATCGCGCACGCATGTGTCCTCACGCACGCACGCATGCACGCGCGCACCGGGCACACTTGTATGTGTGTGTGTGTGTGTGTGTGTATATATATATATATATATATATAAATAAATGCGCGAGAGCTGTCACGCGATCTACCTGCAGGATGTGAAAATCGGCGCTGCGACGTGCAGAAATTGTGGGTGCGCACGCTCGCACGCACGCCCGGCATTCCGAATTAGCTTAATCGACACACACACACACACACACACACACGCACATATTGTCGTTGCGCAATCCCGAGTTTTTTCTTCGTCACGCTCGTCGTAAGCTCTCTCCTCCCTCTCTCTCTCTCTCTCGTTCGCTCGCTCGCTCGCTCGCTCGCTCGTTCGGCCGTGCATCTCGAGAATGTGAGCGCGCGCGCAAGGCGAACGATCGGTTTGAAATTAGCGCGCGTGCGGGATCGCGCGGCGATGGTGGACAGTCCCGCGCGGAATTGGACTTTTAGCTTGGAAAGCGAGCGGCATGATAAACGGCCGGCGATTAAAGAGTAGCAATTTAGCGTCTCGAAGTTCGCCTCAAATTTAATTACGGCCTTACGTAAGATTAGTCCTGAGATAGTCGATCGAGCGTTGAGAGACGCGGAGTTCCGCTTGCGCTGCAGGTACCACCCGTGTACAATGAATGCGTCGAATTTGCGAAACGTTCGTGAGGTCATCGGCGGTACGTAGCCCGTGCACGTCAGACGTCGCGGTTGGAAACAGGGAAAAACAGACTAGAAACGGGCGCGCGTTTATTTCGCAAGTCCGCTTTATCGAGATCCACTGATCTCTCTCTCTCTCTCTCTCTCTCTCTCTCTCTCTCCCCGAACGCGTTTATTTTATTTGTTCATTTGCTCGTGTGTTGACAATTAAAAACCTTCGAAGGAGGATAATAAGAACAGATTACGAGGAAAGAATCCCGCAATTTTTTCCTTTTTTTACGCGCAATGGGCGGTAAAAGCGACGTCGCGAAAATAATTGGCGCGAGAAAATTAGTCTCGATGAAATCTTCAACTCTCTCGCGTTCGCTCCGCCGCGCCGCTAGAACGCGCTTCTTCCGAGCGGAGTCGGAACTCGCGTTCCCGCAGAGTATCGGATTTGCCGAATTTTCGCTCTCACTCTCATCCCTCGCGACGCACTCGCGCGCGCGCGCGCGCCTGTGCGTGTCGCGCGCGTATTCGTGAGGGCGTATAAATAAATCCGCGAACTGCCACGCGGTCTGCCGTGAAGCGCGGCGTCTCTTCGGCCGAGACACACGGTGCATGCACTCGTCCGTCTCATCTCATCTCATCTCGTCTCATCCCATCTCATCTCATCTCATCTCGTCCCGTCCGTCCCGTCCCGTTCCGTTCGTCTCGCCTCGCCGCGCCACGCAGACTCGCGTCCGCTGGACCCGGTGGACGCATTTTCCTCGGCGCACAGGTGCTTCCGCGATCTCCGGGTATTCTCGGCCTGGACGCCGCACCGGCCACGCTGCTGCCGAGAGATGCGCTCTCGCGGTTTCTTGACCGCGCCGACGGATTGGCCGGCGTCACTCGACGCGCAGATCCGCGGGCGAATTTCTATCGTCGGCAGTCGAATCGGGAGGATACGGGGGTTCTTGGATCTCTCATAACGTATATAACGTGCGACGAAACAGCAGAGAGCTGAATGTGGAGGCGACGGGGTATGATAAATCGGGACTCGCCGAGTATTTTAGTCGCCGACTCGATAATTGGATGGACGTGAAACTTGACGGTTAAATGCGAAATTGGCATTTTTTTTTTTTTTCGTACGGACGACTCGTGTCGCCAGCGGAGAGGACTTTTCGGAGAGAATTTTTCAACCGCGAACTCGATCATGTGGGATCTTACAATTATGCATGAAATATCTGGAATCTTGCGGTAAAATACAACAGAATCTCCAGCGATATTTGTTCGCGCGGAAACATATGAAAGATGCAGGTTTTCCACATCGATAACTTTCCGACAGTCAGACGGATTACCGAGAATACTCGACAGGTTCCACCAAGCAGCAGTTGGGAATCGCAAACAAAGTATCGACGACGCGTACAACAATGCGTACGATGAAAACGAGAAAACGAAGAGACAGAGGGTGGAGGCGAAGGGGAGAGGGTGGAGGGTGGAGGGTGGAGGCGAAGTTCGCGGGATTCGCCGTGAACTCGGTCTCAGTCGCGAACTCGATAATCGTACGAGCGCGGACTTTTGCGGCCGCTAACATAACACGGTCCCCCCTTCCCCTCCCCGCGTCGTCGGTCTCCGGATCAACGCTCTCTCGGTCTCGGCTCTCGGTCTTGTTGTCGCGAGAAATTCCGCGTGGCTGCCGTGCGGAAGAGAGAGAGAGAGGGAGAGAGAGAGAGAGAGAGAGAGAGAGAGACCACCTCTAACCTCCGGGTCGCGGCCGCTTCCGCGGCCGGCGCGAGACCACGCCGGCGTCAACGACAACAATAACAACAACAATAACGAGCCTTCCTGCGGTCGTCGCAGAGGCCGCGAGGCGAGAGAAAAGAGGGGCGGCTCTCTCTCTCTCTCTCTCTCTCTCTCTCTCTCTTCGGTCGTCCCGAAATAAACCGCGCGACCGCATACTCGCGCTCGCTCGAGTCCGCTCTCGCGCATGCCCGCTCGCCGGCCCGCCCGATTTATTCTCTCTCGCTCCTTATCGCGAAATCTCCGTCTCTCCCCCTCGTCCTGGCCGCCCTTTTATTTTTGCGCGCCTCCTCCCGCGCCCGACGCAAATTTTAGCTGAGCCGGCCGGGCATCGGCTGCGCCGCTGCGAGCGCACGGGACCGTGACGATGCCGATGTTTTATTGTCGCGCCCTGGCGACCAGCGGGGCTAATGGTACTCTCCACATCCGGACGGAGGCGGCACTTGGACGCGGGATTCCGAAAAGTCCCGCTCGCGAAGCACGGACTGGCGAAAACGCAAATGCCCATGGCCGGTTCTCGAGCGCGAGTAGCAGTCCGCTCGGGAGAATTTTCGCCCTTCGGAAGAACCTCCACCTTCTCACCGGGGGAGTTTCACCGCGCGACACCGCCGAGACAGAGCCTCGGTAGAGAAGGGGTGGCTCTGAAGCAGGAAGCGAGGTGCGATTTTGTTCAAACTTCTCGTGAAAGCCACGGTGTATTCTTGTCGCCCTCTCCTCCCCCCGCCCGCGCCACTTTTTTTCACCGGACTCGGCGCGAGCGAACTCGCGCACGCTTTGTTCGCTCACTCGCGACTAGGAACTTGACCGAACGCCAGGATGAAGAAGCGGAGGATACCGGAGAGTGTCGCGGGCGGACGGCGCGAACGACTTCATGAAATCGTAAAATGAATTACCGCGCACACACACAGAGAGAGAGAGAGAGAAAGAAAGAGAGAGAGAGAGAGAGAGTCCCGGGAGAGCCGCGCCGCTACGCTCGCGCGAGCTTCGCGAGTCCAGTGTAATGGGATAATTGTGCGCTCTCCTCGGCGAGAGATTTATGGGCGCGCGCGCGCGCCCATTGTGTAAGAGAGTTATTTTCCTTTAATTAGTATTAGCGTGGCGCGCCCGGCTAAGGCGGGTAACACAGCCGAGTTATACGGTCGACCAGGTGAGAGCGCGCCGAGCGCCTTGAGATACGATACGAGAATCGTATCTCTGATTCTCCAGATTCCGTCCGAGAACGCATCGCTCGCGGGATTCACGTCGCGTGGATAATTGCAATTTCCGCGACTGCGACACCTTGGGTTGCAAACTCGAGCCCGCAGGTCGACACGCGACTCTGTTCTCCGGCTCGCCGGCAGCCGGACGCATTTCCCCTGTAAATGTCTGCGATTTTTCCAAGCTGAAATTTATCGAGTGGAAATGATGAAGAAGAAAAAACAAAATGAGAAATTGAATCTGAGAAGTAAGAACCGCGGTGCGTGTAAATCTCCCTACTTGCAGCATTTTTCGAAAATTAATCACGAATTTACGATTTCTTTCTCGATCTACATTCGATCGACCGCACTCGGAATTCCCTTATCGGCGCAACTGAAAGCGAGTTTTTTCCATTTGAGATTCTTCCGAGCGGAGATCGAGCGGGATTAGACTGCAAGGGAATCAACGATTAGGTCTGGAACGGGCTAGGAACGACTTGCGGCGCTTCGGCATCGCGGTTGGAGAATCGTCGAGGTTGCCACCGAGAGCGGTCACTCTCGCAATTGATTGGCAGGCAGTCGATTTTCCCGGCGGCCGCGGCGGATTTCGCAACGCACAAGTTTCCGCCGAAGAATTCTCGCGATACGGCCGCTCCGCCCCCCCCCCGTAAGGCTCCCGCCCGCAGACTTCCGTCGCGCGATTTTGCGCGGCCGAAAACGGGAGAAGGGTCCACGCGCGCGGACGCGTTCGAAACCAGTCGCAGGATCGACGAGGTCGCCGGCGCCTTTGGCCAGGATACCCTTAAATGGCCCCGCCGTTGGCATCGCCTTTTAGAATCCGCCCGGCAGAACTCGTCTTGTCGCTCGCTCGCTCGCTCGTCGGCTCTCCTCTCTCAGGTGCTTCCTCCACCCCGCTCCGCTCCGCTCCGCTCCGGAGCGGTCGGTTCCTTTTCTAGCTTTTCGTGCTCTCGGCGAGAGGCGAGAGAGCCTGCGTCTTGGCGTGTCTCGAGCTCGTATCAGTTACTGCCAAAGCTAAAGTCTCCGTGTGGCGAGGAAAAGCGCGAGAAGGAAAAACGAAAATCGCATTCCTTCGTCCCGGAATAGATGATTCAATTAAACCCGCGTGCGGGATTCTCTCAAGGAGTCGGCGAAAAGTGCCGCGTATGAGAAGCGCGAGGAACATCAACATCGCGTTATTTTTCCGCACGGCGCGGCCGGCCGGCCGAGCGAGGGCAATGTCTAAGCGAGCGGCTTGAGCCTCGCGTGCTGCCGCAAAATTGTCGGCCGAGCGACAAAGGGAGAGCGCGGCGGACTGACCGGCGTGGAATGAATACATTAAAACAGCAATTCCGCGGACAGGCGAAGGCGCGAGAAGAGAGTCTCTCATTACAAGCGTCCACTCGCATTGATGTCCATGCCAACGTATTAAATTAAAGGCGGCTATAAATACATGGCGTGTGCGCGCCACGGGGAGAAAGAGAGCAAGAGAAGCAAAGGGGGAGAGAGAGAGAGAGAGAGAGAGAAGGAGAGCACATCTACTGTTCCCGGCGTTGTTTCGTCGTCGTTTCGTTTTCCCCCCGCGCCGACACGCTATCGTCGCCAATCTCGGCCACATCGCCGCGCAAAGTACAAATTCGTCCCGAAGCCGACGACGATGACGACGACGACGTTGTCGTCGTCGTTGTTGTCGTCTTCTCCGCCCTGGAAGACATCCGTCCCGCCGGAGGACGCAGAAGCGCGGGCGTTATCACATTTCCCGCGGCGCGTTCGCGCGTCCGATCGAAATCCACCCCCGTCTCACCCCGTCTCACCCCGTCTCACCCCGAGTGTCTGGCGCGCTCGTAAAAACGCGAGCACTCCGCAAATCCCGGCAGTTTCGCCTGTATTGTTTGTCGAGACTCTCTCTCTCTCTCTCTCTCTCTCTCATCCAATTTTCTCGCTCGCCCGTTTCGCTCGACCGGCCCCCCTCTCTCCCCGCCGCGCCATTTCAAAAATATCGTTTCTTTCCGTCCGCGCGCTCTCGCCTCTCACGAGGTCCCCGCCGTCTCCGCCGTCCGAGACTGTCCCTCCGGCTGCAATCTCGGACAATCTCGACGGATAAAGCCCGCCGCCGCCGCGCGCCGTCTTTCTACCTCTTCCCCTCCCCCCACCCTCTCTCGTTTTAATTTCGACTGCACGCACATACCCGGTGTCCCGTTCCACAAAGATCGCGCCACGTCGAAATTAACCGGCGAACCAGGTGGCTCTCGTAATGGACTCGAGGAATTAGCGCCGAAACAGCGCCGTCATTATTATCGGGCATCTCCCGGCGTCGGCGTTTGCGGCGTTTCCCGGCCGCGGAAACGCGTCCCCGTCGCGGAATTGCAGAGACGGGCCCAGGCGAACACGCCCGGCGAGGGCGATTATTATAGACGCACCCTGCGCGTCCCACCTCCCCCGCCTCCGCGCTGCTGACCGCCGAGCGTTGCTGATTATTCTCGGCGGCCGAGATCCGCCCGAGATAGCGCCTAAATGGCTCGTAACCTCCGAATCGAACGGGATCAATGACTGTTCCGCCGACGTCGTTCTGGCGATCACACCTACACGAACGTGTGCGCGCGCGCGCACACACACACACGCACGTACGCGGACGCCCCGCCGTACTCGGATACGTAACTCGTTAACCAGTCGTTGTTACTTCCTTCGTTTTACCGTCTTGCACGTCTTGTTGCACGCTCTCTCGTCTCTTTCTCTCTTCTTTCCTGTTACGGTAACGTTCAAACCGATGGCAGGTCGTACCGGGAAAATCGTCGAGCGTGACGTGCGGATCCAAAGTCTAATTTTAATTTCAGCTTTTTTTTCCTCTTTCCGAAATTTCGCACACAAGTTTTCAATTTTGAGGCGTTTCTCTCCTCGGCAAAAGGAACTCTCTCTCTCTCTCTCTCTCTCTCCCTCTCCCTCTCTTTCTCTCTCTCTCTCTCTCTCTCTCACTTTCACTTTTCATCTCGCGAGATACGCAGTCTCTCCTGGCGTTTTTCTCACAACTTCACGCGATTTCTCGCGCGACGAGAGCAGCGCCGCGCCGCGGCAGATACGGAGATACGGGCCTAATCTCTCGGGATCGCGGCCTCTCGTAAACATCCGCATGGAAACCGGCGTGGGAGTGAAGAATAAATTCGACGGGCGACCCATAGCGAGAGGCGCGTGCTCGCGCGCTTCGGATGTTCGCTTATCTAAACGAGCGATTATCGTCGCGCCTCGTCGATCGCTGTTTCCGTCGCGGCTTCACCTCACCCGGTGCACACGTGGCGATCGTCGACACCTCCCGATCGCACCGAGACACGCGACGCGTTATCCCTCCTGGCGAGAAAGAACAGAGAAATTCGCGCGGACGCGAGAAAGAGCCGGCGCGCTGCGAATTATTTGAATAAAACTAGGGAGAAAACTCGCCAGATAAAAATTGGATGAAAATTAAAATCAAGTCGAACAGGTAATTTCAAGCGCGGAGTCGAAGTTATAACGAATATAAATTGAACTTGAATAGGAAACGATCGCGCTGAGTAAAAACCGCGCCTCTCGCGCCGACTGAATTCCCGAACGCGGAAATAGCCGGCCGCAGCCCGCGGGATAACGCGAGGCCAAGGAATTGCGGCTTATCTTCGCGCGGACGATGTTGAGTCGGACGTTTCATCCGTCGGATGATGAAACGTTTAGCGGCGAGGAAAGGCGAGGAAAGGCGAGGAAAGGCGCACGCGGGCGGACGCGCATCGTCGAGTCGCCCGCAGCTCGCCGCTCGTCGCTCCCTGGCGGATTTTCAAGAGCTCGGCGCATATTCGCGTCGCGCGTGCCATTTTCTCCTTTTATCTTGGCGGCGAACGCGAGATTCGCCTTAGGCAGATCAAGTGCAGAATCGGATCGGCGGTACTTAGCGGGAAACGTGGCGTTAAATAGGGACGAGAACGCGCCGCGGCCCGAATCGGTCGCGACAGCGCGCGCGCTCGAAATCTCGCGGAGTCGCGAGCGAAAAAGGAAGAGAACGCCGATGGGACCAAGTGGAGAACGAGCGGAGGGCGAGTCGGGCTGCGGCTTGTCGTTGAGATTAATCTCGCACGAGGGAGAAATCGCAGAGAGACACGAGCGGCGACGGGAGAGCCCCGTGAAAATTACACGCGCAGTCCCGTTGAAGACGGAAATCTTAAGCAGCCATTACACTACGTGCACACACGCACACACACACACACACACACACACACACACACACATACATCGCGCGAACGGCGATGAAAATGTCCTCGTCGCTCGCATTACCATTTTTCATCCCGGAAACTTCACGCGCGGTAAAATAACAATATTCCGCGGCGCGAGAGCCCGCCGACGTAATTTTCTCCTCGAGACGTCGTGCGTTACACAGCGAAGTGCCGAGCGCTTGGGGGAGGGGGGAGGGGTATGCAATGCAGGTGTGCGCAAACTTATTTCGAGGAAAGCTCCTTTCGTCGTGAAACACGACGTGTGTCTTCAACTACACGCGCGACTGCGAACGGCCGCGCGTGTACGATGAACCTCGCTTGTTCGCAACGAAAACATCGATCCATTTTGCAAACTCTGCACGCGACGCGAGTCATAATCGGACAACTTTGAAATCGGTCTGATTGTGAAAAATCGACGGGGCGAAACCGCGAGAGAGAATCCCGCCGGGAGCAATAAGCTCATCGTAAATCTCTCGCCGAGGCGCCTCGGCACTCGCCAGTGTCGACTTCTATTTTCTCTTCGTCGAAGCAAGCGCGCGCGTAAATAACGCTAAGGTGACACATTGTTCTCGGTTTCCTCATACACTTTTCCACGTGCCGCGCGCGCGTGCGCGTGCATTACGATCGGTTTTCGAATTTTACGGCACAGCCGCTCTCTCTCCTTCTCTAAATCTCTCTCTCTCTCTCTCTCTCTCTCTCTCTCTCTCTCTCTCTCTCTTTGGCCATCAGCCCAGCCGCTCTGAACGCGATGCAACAAATCTCTTGTATTATCGGCACGTACGTTAATATCTCGTTTTTATGTTCACAATAAAATCACCAGCGCGAGTTCTCTCTCTCTCTCTCTCTCTCTCTCTCGCTCTCTCGCTCGTTTGCTCGCTCTCTCGCCTTCTCGGCGGGCCTTTCACCGGGCGTAAATCAATCACTCGCTTCGTCGTTATATCCCAGTAGTTCGGATCTCGAGACTGCAGCGGGTGGAAGTTTGCGGCGTATCTTGATAATCGTACGTCATAAAGCGCGGAGCTGGATTTATCTTCACTGTTCTCGCTCGCGCTCGGGCGGTCTCCGAGCTATTAGAAGCGATTTCAATACGCCTAGCCGTGTCCGTGAGCGAGTTACACTATCGCTGCGTGGCCGAATTGATCTCGCCGGGAATCGGCCCGTTCGAGAAGAGAGAGAGAGAGAAAGCGAGATAGAGAGAGAGAGAGAGAGAGAGAGAGAGAGAGAGAGAGAGGGAAGAGAGAGAATAAGAGGAGAAAAGAAAAAACAGACCGGAGGCAAGAGCGCGCGCGGCTCCGTAAAAGAGCTATCCGATTCGAATTGATTCTAATAAATTATCTTCTATCAATTAAACGCTAATCGAGAGCGTTCCTCCGCGTATCTGCGCGCTCGATCGCGTTGCGCAACGAGGAGCAAAAGGAGTCGAGCCGCGAACGCGGACGGACGTGTTGCGCGAACGCGCCTCTGCCTGCGCGCCGAGTAACCGCCGGCTAATTAGGCTTCTTTTATCAATTAAGCGCTAAACAAAAGATCGTATCTCTCCCTCACCGCTTCGATCGCGCGATGCCAGGCAGTTCTACGCGCGCCGGCGCGGTGGAGAAGCGGCCGGTTTGGATGTCGAGGAGAAACGCGCGTCGTAAACTATGTAGAATATCGGACGGCTGCAAAAATCTCGGTGGATTTCGTGACGGAAAGAATGGAAGCAATTACTAAGTAATTTTATTAAATTATTATATATATATATATATATATATATTCATTCAAACTTTTTTGCACTCAGCCAATGGAGATCTATGAAACGACTTCCGCGCTCGATTGTAACGCTTGGGAAAATGAGCACATTTGATTGATTCGTCTTATCAGATGAAAATGAAGCCAACAGAGCGAAAACATGCTCCATTAACTCGCAGCTTCGCGTGAGAATTTTTTATTCCGAATATGCGAGCTTGTCGCAACGAGGTAAGCGAGACGCTTCAAATTTCACGGGACAGTTTCGCGAGAGCGATCCTGATGTCTGTTCTAAATACGCCAGAGAGAGAGAGAGAGAGAGAGAAAGAGAGAGAGAGAGAGAGAGAGAGAGAGCCGGACGAGTTTCAGCGGTCTGGAAAATTTCATCTCATTTCGTCCTGCGACACGAGAACCTCGTGCGCGCGACTCCGGAGAGACATTGTCGGCCGTGAGAATGTCATAATCGGATGTGGGATACCGCAAAGGACACCGCTCGATGCGGCTTGCACTACGTGCGTATGGTAATGCCGTGTAGGAATTGCACCTTGCGCATAAAGGGTTAACACCTCCTACCCGTTTTGCCTGGAGAATCAGATCGCCGCTCGGCCGGCTCGCGTGGATCGAACGGCCTCGGCGGATCCGCGTAATTGGATCTCGATCCACGTAATGCCTGGAATCGCCCGGAGGAGGTGGGGCGAGATGCTGGCAGGATTTTTTGGTGCCTCTATCTGGACCGTCACGCGATAATCGCTATTCGGCGCGAAGCGAACGAACGCCGCCGACTCGTCGATCGCGGCCGCGAAAGTATTGCCGGGCTCGGCGCGGTAGCGATGGGAACGAGCGGGGAGCGAGGCGATACTCTCCGAGATCGGATGGTCTCTTGATAATAATTCATCGTATCCTCCATCGTTACTCGTCGAATCCGGAATTACAGCGTCTCCTATTGATTGACTGCATCGTTGATCGCTATCAATTGATCGCAGTCTATTCTTCCGCCATAATCGGCACAGCCGAAATCGAAGACTCGGACTCACTTGCTCGGGTCGTCGCTTTTCGTCGATCGTTAAATTGTCCACGCATAAACCCACACACGCAACACACACACGCACGCAAAATCGCTTTCGAATCCACCAATTATATTACATTCTCGCGATCGCTCGTGATTAATCGCGGCACGCTCAACGTCGCTCTTCAGAGAATTCTTAAATTTCAGAAATCTGTCCCAGGTAGTGGTGATCCCCTGGTAGCACCAGGTTTGGGGGCAGGGGAGAGGAGAGCTTCCGGCTCTGAAAAATCAATCTCGGTGACGAGCGCAGCGACGAATCCGTAGCCGCGGCGGTATGAATATTTTAATCTCGCGGAAGATCAGTGTATGAATAAACTATCCGCGAGTCGACGTCGCCGAGTTATCCCTGCTCGCGGACAGCTCGATGCATAGCAATGATCTCGATACGATCGAGATCGCGAGGGACACCCTGTACACGCGCGCGACGCGGCCAATAGGAATGCCGACGGCGGTTTTTCTACGACGACGGCGGGGCATCGAGGCGTGCGCCCGTACGTGAGGCTGTTTCACGATCGAGTACGTGACGCGGCCGAAGTTTCGTCGAAGCCGTCGTCGTTGCGAATCTCGCCGAGCGGAAGGTGCCGGCGAGAAGGTATCGAGCTATTAGCGCAGCGGGTGGCTCGTGGGCCGCTCTCTATCACCATCGCGCACCTTCGCGCACCGGTTAACGCCCCGCTGCTCCCGCTTGTTGTCCGCGGATGGACAAGTGACAAGTCGTTCTGGCGGAGTCGCCCCGAAAAGAATGCACCGGCGTGCGAAAAGCGGGACACGAAGGAAATCGCGGAGACCCCAACGACACGCGGCGGCGAGATATCAGATTTCGTCGGCGTGAATTACGTTGCGCAAACGGGTGTCTGGGAAATTTACACGACGACGACGACCACGACGACGACGACGATAATGACGATGATGATGATGATGATGATGGCGGCGGCAGCAGCGACGTCCGTTGAATCTCGCGCGGCGCGGTCTTGCCCGGAGTCGTAAACAAAGTAACAGCGGCAGGATAAGAGAAGATAAGCCGAAGGCGAAGCGGAGAGCGATAAAGCGCGATCGCGGGACTCGCAAAAGATCGACGAGACGCGGCGCGCGCGCGCGCGGCGCCGAGGATCCCGACGCTGGGCCGGCTTACGAGGCAAAACACGCTCTTCGATTAGCCGATTGACCGGCTTGGTGAGGCAATTAAAGGGGAGCGCGCGCGCGCGCGCTCGGCGGAATCTAGCGCGCGACTCGCCGCGCCGGCCGTATTAATCACACGCGCGCCGCCTAATTCGGCGGCGGCGTATTAATCTCCAGCGAAACGAAGCCCGTGCCTCTTCCTCGCGCCCGCGCCCGCGTGTTTTGTCCTCTTTACTCGAGGGTTAGATTGATGACTACCGAATTCGGACTTTGGCACACCGGGGAATGAGGAAGCGAGGGCTAGGGGGGGCGCGGCGGCTCTCGCGAGAGGGAGAAACGCCGCAGGACAGTCTCCTGGCCGGGCAATTTTTGTTCCTTCCTCTCCTTTTGTCTCGAGTTGTATTCTCGTTGTCGAAGCGCGCGACGGCGAACTTAATACGCGGCTGGCGAGCGAGCAACGCGAAAGTGCGCGATCAGTTAACGAAGCCTCGGAGTGTCGCGCGGCGGTGGTAATCGCCGTTATCGTCATTTATTTCGCGCGCTGGAATGCGACGACTGCACGTCTCACCTGAGTAAACTCGGAAGAGAGATTATCTAGACGACCGAGCGCTAATGCGATTACGTTTGCCGCGCGGCGACAATAAGAAAGCGGTTTGATAAATAGCGAGAAGAAGCGGACAGACAGATATATCGTCGCACGGTGATTTTTTCACCGAGATGCTCTTCACGCCTGCCGTTAATTGAAACATCGGGCTTTCGGGAATAATTGGAACAGAACGAGCGCTAATTGCACGTAACATACGTTCGCGATCGTGTAGGAAAATATCTAATACTATCGAATTTTATGCGTTGCCGTGGATGCAAATTTACTTCTACGTTGATCCCGCAAGATCGGTCAACAAATTCGAAGGACCAATAAACTCCCAAGGTTAATGCGAGTCCAAATGTTCACTTCTCTCACATCGAAATTTCGATGTTTCTCAAATCGCGATCGTTTCTCAAAGTCGTTCAATAGTTCGAGGCACTTCGAGGCGACGCTCGATGAGAAACTTCCAAAGTCAAAGTTCACGTAATTCTAACGTCTCTAATGACGAGAGTTGCGCGTCAAGGAAGAGCGAGGCCAAGTCCGCTCGCTCACATGAACTTTTCAATGCGAAAGCAACGACCTGCGGCCGGCCGTTTCGTGTCCGGGGGGACACGCTCGCACTCGCGTGGGCGCGCATTCGGAATCGAAAGAATAGAAGAGAGGGAAATGGAAAAGGGTAAGGAAAAGAAAAGACCGCGCGCGGCGAATAACTGGGAAACTTGGAAAGTATCCGGCTGCGCACCGGAAATTCCCGCGTACGAAGAGGCATCGGCGACCCCGCTGCTGACCGAGGGGATGGTTACTCGCTCGCTCGCGAAGGCTCTCCGATGTCGTCAAAGTTGGCTCTCCTTTTCTCTTCGCTAAAATCTCCCGCACTGGAGACCTCTTCTCCGTCGCGTCGCTTCAAGGACGCGCCAAATCCCCGGGCCACTTTTGACGAATCTCTCGCGAGAGACGCACGATTTTGCCTCGCGGGAGAACGAAGATGCGCAAAGATGGCCGCCGCTCAGGCGCGCCTCAGACGAGCCTGTAGGACTTGCGAAACACCCCAATCACCGGCGATACCTGCGCGCACGGTAGAAAGCGCGTTTTTCTATCGCCGACACGTTACATAACGGTACTCCTTCATCTCTGACACCTCATTTTCCGCCGAACCTTTAATAACGCCCGATTATCGCGGCCTCACGGCCGGCCGTACGCTACGAAGTAGTAGAAGTGACGTGTCGCTCCTCTGAAGCGGCGGACGCTGAGGAGAGATACCTCCGCGAGTTACCACGGAACGGTATGCTCTCCCATCCATCTCTCCGTCACCGGCCTCGCGCGACCCACAAACCGCGGCTCCTACGTCGCGCGTCCGTCGCCGATTTCTCGGATAAACTTCCGGACAAGATTCTTCGCCGTGCCTATCGACTGCTGTCGATTTAATGTCAAGAGTATTCAAATGATTGTTTAATATCCCTCGCATCTTATCCTCTCTCGGATTTTTATACAATGACACATTTGAATATTTATACCAACTTGACACACAAGTCACAGTGCGCGGTTGCTCTGTCTTTGAATCTTGAAACGTTGACGCGAGAAAATCAGGTGACTAGGTGACGACCGACTGTGCAGAGACGAGAGGCGCGAACGTCTATGTAAACTTCTCTCTCGTCGGATTCGCACGAAGAAACTCCGTTTTTGCATTGTTCAGCGCAGATCTACGTTCTTGCTCTCGTCACCTGTCGTCGGCTCGACTAATCTTCCGCGCCGACTTTTTATACATAATGTATAAAAAGTTTACCTCGCGCCTCTTACGTCAGCGTCATCGCGACTGACGTTGGACTACACTCGAGACATCGAGAAAGGAAGAGAGAGAAAGAGAGAGAGAGAGAGAGAGAAAAAGCGTTATTTATTGAACGCCCTAGGACAGAGTCCCCTCAAGCGCAAGGAAGTCAAAAATAATACAAAAATTCTGAGTTTTACACCAGTTAAAAGAGAATATGCAAGGTGAGTATACACAAGAAATGGAACAACATAACATAATATAATAAATAATATTAAAAAAAATTGTAGTATAAATAATGATATATCAATATAAATATAAAGCAACAATTAGGCAGTCGGGGAGTGAAAACGGTCGCAAGTACTGAGTTTCGCACGACTGTAACAGGTTCGAGAGAGAGAAAGAGAGAGAGAGAGACGATTCTCGCTAGCCTCGCGCGCCGTTTATCCAATTATTTTAGCCCCGCGCGCTCGGTCGAGACGCCGTTATTTCGCCGGGCGCGAGAGCGTAACGGCGCGCGCGAAATACCGACCCGCCGAAACTTCCCTCGTTCTTCCGCCGCGCCCGCACGGGCTCGGATCGAGACGAGCTACGACTTTCGCCAACTCGAAACTCCTTGGCGCGAGTCCCGGAACAAGAGCGAAGGCACCCCTTCACCCTCCGCCGGCCTGAAGGATCCCTCCCGTCCCGTTTGCGCCGGATGGTTTGTCTTTCCCCTCGCGACGTCATTGCTGCGCTAAAAGTTATTTTTCGCCGGCCAGGAAACGTAAAACCTTCGCCTGTAAGTAAGAGATCTTCCCCTCCCTCTTTCTCCCTCTCTCTCTCTCTCTCTCTTTTCCTCCATCTCCGAGTTTCCAAGTTTCCTAGTTACCCCCGGCGCGGTGGTCCTCTTTTCTCTTCCCGGCTCCCCTCCGATGCCGCGCCACGCGCGATCCCTGTTTGGCGTCTCGTGCGCGAGCCTGGTTTACCGGATGAAAAAGGATCGCCCATTCCTTTTCCTTCCAGATCCTCGGGCTGGGTCGGCCGCGTCGTGGGGGAGAAATATACGCGCGGGCGATTATTCGCAGGGAATCGCGCGCGCTTCGTCGATTGCCGAAATTTTGGATAATCGAGCGTTATTAAAGGTTCAGTTCAGGAAAAATTGTAGGAAACTTTTGAAAATGAGTCGAAACAACGGCGAGGAAGAACAGGCGAATGTGACCCCCTTTTATCGGAAATAGAATCCATTCGACTGGTACACACACACAATGTTGCATCGTTAGCGCCTGATTTTTAATTGCATCGGTGTCTTCGGTATCGAACGAAAAATCTGAGACCACTGGCGAGCAAACGGATCGAGTCTTGATTGAAAACCTGCTCATAAACTACATAATTCCGTCAGCCTTCGATGGATTGAGAAAATAAGACAGAAGAATCGCGAGTTGGGCGGGGAGGGGGGCGAGATCGCGCAATTAGGGATGCAACGATTTCTCAAAATATCGATAACGATATTATCGTCATTCGAAACCATCGATAACGATAGTATCGAAGTATTTTGAAAAATATCGATATTAATATAAAAAAATGTATGCATATAGGGGTATGCATATAAAGGATATGCACGAAAAATTTGAAAAGATCTCTCAAAAATTTTTATCTTCATATAATTTATTGTCGTATTCTCATTAGAAAATATATAATGAACCGCAGTCGTTTGCCGGAGATCACCGTATACATGGAGCAGGAGATTTATTACGGTTCAACGACTGCGAGCTGGGAATGATAAAAGTGAGCGAATTTACTAGACATCGAGCAATTACATAATATATATATATATATATATTCTAGTGAGTTCACTCACTTTTGTAATTTTCATCTCGGTCGTAGAACCGTAACAGGCCCCCCAGTTACAGAGCTGTAACTGAAAAATACGAAAATCAGTAAAATTCATATCGATATGTCGATTTTATCGGAGACAAAGAAATATCGATAAATATTCGATATTTGCCTCTCGATATATCGATATCTCGATGTTATCGACTTATCGTTGCATCCCTACGCGCAATCCGCGGTCAATCCGCGGATTCCCGAGCGATCGCGTGGTCGAAACAACAGACCGCTCTCGTCGTTCGCCGATGTTCTCTCAGCCGAGGGAAAGCGCGCGACCGGAGAAGAATTAAACACCGCTTAATCGCCCGTGAAGCGGGAGAAAAAGAGAAAAAGATAGGAGGGAGGCGAGAGAGAGAGAGAGAAGGAAGGAGATTTAGTGGCTCGACAAAGAACGTCGGTTCACGTCGATACGTCGCGGGCGGGGAGCCGCGGCGAAGGGGCACCAAATTTGGTCGGATAGGAGGGCGTCCCACCTCCGAGAGAGCGACCCGCACGACCTTCGGCCATTTCTTATCTTTACACGTGGACTCTCACGTGGAAGTTCTCCGTGGGTGTCCGATAAATTGGCCGGGTGGGCGGTGGCGCATTGTCTCGAACAGATTGACCGCTTAATCACGCACCCGCGGAAGAATAATTCGCGGCGGTGGGTATGTAGGTAGAGAGAGGAAGAGAGAGAGAAAGAGAAAGAGAAAGAGATAGATAGATAGATAGATAGATAGAGAGAGAGAGAGAGAGAGAGAGAGAAAGAGAAAGAGTCGTCGGCCGCTCGTTCATCCTCGACGCTGAGGAGCCGAGAGGGATCAAGACGGGATCGATCGATCGCACTTTGTCGCGGCTTATCTAATGGGATCGTCGGCGACTTTCTTTGAGCGGCAACGGGGCTGCGTTTCGACGATCAAGGGACCGAGACCGAGACAATTGCTGCGCCTTTCTTTCACGCTCCCTTCATGTTTCGCAAAAATAAAGGACGTACGTCGCGTTCTTCGGGATTTCTCAACCCTTTGCGCGCCCTTCTCGGCGCGACGCGTCGCGCTCCAAGTTTCGGACGAAAGTCGAGGAACGAGCGGCGGCCCTCGACTGTGAAATCTCAAGCTAAAGTAGTTGCCGAACTGATTTTACGGCTGAAAAGCGCCGTCGCGGGGTTTCCGAGTGCCACGAAGAAACGTTGCGAGTCCGCCCCGCGGCGGGAGTCGTCCTTGGACGGGAGCGCGAGAGGTTAATTATCTTTTCGCGCGACGAGTCCTTCGAATTCCGCGGAGGTGAAAGCGCGCGGTGCGAGTCCAAGCGTGAGAGATTCCGGCGTCCCGATGCTCGGAGCGCGGCGCGTCGCAAGTTGCGCTTATTCCGGGTATGAGAGAGCGAGCTTAATATTCGAGTCTCGGAGAGAGGACGAAAGAAGCGGGAATAGGGAAAGAGGACGGAGATAAAGTGTAGAAAGTATCATCGAAGCGGACGGAGCCCTCGTCGGGACTCGAGAGACATCTCTGTCTGTCTCCCTCTCTCTCTCTCTCTCTCTCTTTCTCTCTGCCTCTTTTCCTCTCCGCAGAACGTGGTCGCAATAATCGGTCGCCCGGACAGCTTGAAAAAACAGAGAGAGAGAGAGAGAGAGAGAGAGAGAGAGAGCCGGGAAAACGGAGCGCGACGCTCGATATTACAATGCAGCAGCTCGATTCTGCTTCTCGCCGAAGGGCGAGCGTGTGCCGCGCGGTCTCGCCGACGAAGGACCCTTTTCTTTCTCCACTCCGAGCGATCCGAGATTCGCAATCACAACGGTGGTCCAGCTGTGGGAGACGGTAAACAGAGTCCGCGCGTCCCGTTTCTCCTTCTCGTTACATCTCCGGCGCTAGGACCCCGCAGGGATCCTCCGCTGTGCGGGAGCACGTAGACGGGAAAAAATAAACAGTGCTCTCGCTCGCTCGCGCTCTGTGCTCTGGGCCTCTCTCTCTCTCTCTCTCTCTCTCTCTCTCTCTCTCTCTCTCTCTCGTCTCTCGTCCAAGCGCTCTCGGAGCGGGCCCGAAAACGTTTCACTGTTTATTTTCTCACCTCGACGCGGTGCTCCGCAGCGCGACCGAAAACGTTTCTCCCGCCCGTTTTCCACGGGCCGCCTCGTCGAGACGCGTCGGAAGAGTAATTCCTTCCTGGGTATTACTCATTGAGACGTCCGCTCTCGAGGAGCCGGCGGGCGAAAGGTCTGACGAGAAGCGGCCGGGTCCTCGATCGGAGAAGGAGGGAGAGAGAGAGGGAGGGAGGGAGGGAGGGAGGGAGAGAGAGACGGGGTCTAAGCGCATCGCGACGACGTATTCTGTAATCCAAGAAATCTTTCCGAAAGCTTCCCAGCCGAGCGAGCCGCGTTCTCGCGTTGAAAGAATTACGACTCGTCGGCGACGAGAGCGAAAAGAGGGAAGACGATTTTCTCCGAACGGATCTCTCCTCCTCCTCCCCCTCTCTCTCTCTGTCTCTCTTTCTCTCTCTCTCTCTCTCTCTCTCTGTCATTTTACCCTGCGGCTTAATATATAATTAGACGCACGACGTGATTTTTCTGCGAATAACGAACTCCGAAGATGAACTCTGTAATCGTATACTTTCGATTAACTTCGCGAAACTGCGGCCGACGATGACTAGCTTCTCTCGTCGACGCGTCGCGACTTGAGGCGCTTTTGCCGCGAGATCCTCTCGACGAGTCCCAGCGGGATTCGTTCGCGAACGACGGAGTCTCGAGAGTGACGTTGATATGTGAATATGTCGACAAAGTTGCAAACAAATTCATCGCGCGCACGTACGTTCGTCATCGCCGAGCGACACGCGTCGTCAGCTGCGTCCGCGCGCGGCTACAGTTCGATAGCCGCGAGATATCGACGGCGATATCGTGCGCCTGGCCACATAGTACTTTCTCGCATGAGTGCCAAGAGGACCTAACCGGACCGAAGAGGACCAGTGTGTGACCCGGTGTGTGATACGGCGCGATACGAGGAGCTCGCGAGGCGTAGGTGCCGGTTACGGCGGTCGATAAGATCGCGGACCGGCATTCCAGAGCCTATCGGCCATTAATAATCGAAGCACCTCGAGAAAGAGAGTGAAAAAGGGAGAGAGAGAGAGAGAGAGAGAAGGAGGGAACAGGAGATCGAATGCGAAATTGTCTCCCTCCCTGTCGAGCGACGAGCCGGAGGAGGAGGAGTCCTCTCGTGGACGGACAGAAACAGACGATAATCCCGGCGTGTTATCGTCGATCGAGATCGAACGAGTAGAATAATTTCGGCAGAGCGGACGGCAGAAGAGTGCCGGGAGGGGGGGCGAAGGGAGGGACGAAGAGCGCCGGGGGAATTTAAGCGCGCGAGCGAAATGCAGCGGGCGATCGGAGCAACGTGTGATCGAAGTGCGTGTCGGCCATTCGCGGCGCGAGCGCGGTTTTACGCGCGGCGCGACCGCGGGTAGGCGGCTTTTGTTTATTTATAAATCGCGTTCGGATATGTGGTGATGCTGTCGGAAAAATTGTTCTCTCTTTCTCGCTCGGGCGAACTACGCGCGAGCCACAAGCAGCGGTAACGAATTTTACGTGCGGTCGTAACGTCGTTCGCGCGACGGCGGCGGCGGCGGCGGCGCGCGCTCGCGTTATGTCCGTTATGCTCGCGAAATTGTCGTGTTATCTGTCAGCCGCACCGCCGATGCGACGTCGCACGGATGATTTGTTCGCAATCGTCGGGCGGCGCGGAAGTCGGTTTTTGCCGCGAAGGACGGATCGCCAGACGACACTCGATCGGCCGCCGCGTCGAGAGTACTCGAGACGGTCGCACGGTGCAGCCTCCGACTACAAATTTATCCCATGCTCCTGATCGGGTTAATCTCATTTGGATATTAGGACCCTCGATAAGATAATACTATCGGGTCCTGGTAAGTCACGTAACGTGGATATCAGGATCTTAGTAAGGATTCATAATCAGGTCCTTGTTGAGTTACCTTATGGAATCCTTATTACGTTCTTGTTTCAAATTATGGCTCCTGATTACTCGCCACGGCTATATTGGATGATGACATTAGAAATAAGAAATGACACGCTGACGATTCTTTCATGTCACTTCCAAGTAAAAAGATACTTGCGTGAAATAATATTTCAGATCGCTTGAGCATACTTGTAAAATGTTTCGGAAAAGAAACATGAAATGGATATCATAAGAGCGTAAAGTATCACAAGGTGACAGGACATAAAGTAGTGTTAATGAGAAAAGTTGCGTGTCATGTTAATTTTACAATTATTTATTGACTGCTAAAGAAAAGGATGGTTTCTGTAGCATTTTACAAATATATTCAAGTGATCTGAAGTGTTTCTTCGATGCAAACATCTTTATATTTGATGAAATGGAACCCAAAAATTGTCTTGTTAAAACTTGACAATGCAAATCATATTAGGTATAATGAATGAAATCCCGACAACGACCTGATTAACTGAACCATATTATATCATACACTAGGTTGGTACCATTATTAAGATCCTAATGTGGACCCAATCATTATAACCTTATAAAGCTCTTCCTCACTCATTTGTCGTTAGGGCCGTTATAAGGACTGACTTACTTAGGATTACTTTTCATTCGCTCTATTAGGTCCTTATCAATGTTAGGTGAACCTGATCAAAATTTCTAGTCGGGTCGGTTAAAAAAAGAAAAAGAAAAAAGTTACCCCTTCGAGAAGGAAATCGCGGGTGAAGCTACTCGCGGCGAGACTCGGAAAGAGACGCGGTCGTGTGACGAAAATGTCGCGGCACGGAAAATCGCTGCGGGACTTGCCGGCTTCTTTCCCCCGGCCGAAACTCGGTATTTTTCTGACATCCTTTTTCGATTCCTCGTCGCAACTTGCGCGCGATATCCTCTGGGTATCGCATGGTTCAGCGCAGAAACTTCGAGTATGAATGAACACTGTTATACACTCCGGTGAATCTCGAGCGACGGAAAATCTGGCTTTAGGGACTTGCAATCTTCTAATCGGAAGACACACTTTCGGTATATCTCCCGGCTCGAGGGAGCAACGTCGAGTATATCCTCGTATCTCCCCGCGATCGCGATGCGAGAGGGATAACTCCGCTGAGATCGAAGTGTAACGAGTCGCGAGTCGCGTGGTGCGGGCATCATTGAGGCAGCGGGGAGATGACGTGGACAACGATGACTGCAGAATCTGCAACGGGACACTGGGCTCGGTTGCTATTCAATGAAGTCTTGTTGCGCCGGGGTAAAAATAACGGATGAGAGGAAGCATTCATGGTCGAACGAGGATAACAAGGACATTATGCCTCCGCTAAATACTCCTCCGCGGTCGCCTCGCCGCGTGCGTTTTTGCGGGATGCGGGGTGCGCGCTTCTTATTCGGTCGGTGCAGAATGTGAGAGAGAGAGAGAGAGAGAGAGAGAGAGAGAGGCCGTCTTCGGCCTGATAATATCGATCCGGAAATATCGTTTTCCCGAAGAATACGTGAAAGAGGGGAGCGCGTCGGGTATTCGTCGAAAAAAATCGAGGCGTCTGGTAGAAGAAAAGAGGAGAAAATAAGAAAGCAGACTATGGCGGTCGATCGCTGCGCGGCTTATAATTGCACGAACGCGGCGCGTCTGGGTCGGCTGAAAACAGCCGGGAGATTTTTCTCGCGCGCTCGGCGTATTCTCTCGATCGGAAATTACGCGCGGCAATCGCGCCGTCGCTCGCCGGTGTCGAGTGTGCCGCGTAACGGCATCGGGCGCTGTTTCACCGCGACGTCGGCGGCGTTCAAGGCCTCAGCGTGAAGTTTAGCGGTCGTAACAGCTTCCGCGGCCGGTTTCTCTACAATGCGTCACCGGGTAATTATATGATTAATGCCGCGCGCGCGCGCGTAGAGTCGTACGTGTTGCGAAATTCCGCTCGCCGGTAGAAAACGCGCGGCGGCCGGCGGCCGGCTTGACAGAACAATAGCACTCGGGGCGCGATAACAACGATAACGACCACCCCTGTCGTCGAGGTGAACACGAGTCGCGCCAGCTGTTCCTCGTCATCTATCAAGCTTCCTCGACGTCGTAACTCGCCAAATTGGCCGCACCGCGTCTCTCCGTGAAATATCTGCCCACTGTCTACCACCACACGTCGCCCGCAAGTATCGCCGATGAAACTCTGAGCCGGTTGGTGTCTGCCGCAGAGACACCTCGAGCAACACGAGGAAAAACAGCCGTGTCTCTGGGGAATCGTGTCGCGGACACGAGCCGGTGTTCCCGACGACGCTCGAAGGGCGCTCGTAGCTCGGAAAACGCTTTGGACGGTTTGGAGTCAGGACGGGGGGAAAGTCAGAGGCGGAAATTGTCCAGTGATGTTTCTGCGGAAGAAGCGCGGACGCTGGGATCGCTCGCCGTCGTACGCGGCAAAACTTCTCATCATACTGAGTGCGACGAAAATTTTCTTGCGATGATATCAGTTTGATTCTACAACGATTCTACAGCAAGTATTGATTCTAGAACGATTGGCTGATCATTTCACCGAATCTTGCTAATCGTGCACGCGGACGCATAGAATCGCAATTGCAAAGACCCTCGCGAACAATTCCTGCCCCGTCCTAGATTCCCCCTACCTTCACGCCCTCCGCGCATTTATTTTTATCTAAGTCAAATATAGAATCCGTGTTTCTCAAGTCACCGTGCGAATGTTTTCACGTCATCAGTCAAGATAAAGCGAACTCGTTAAATGTGTACACACAGATAAAAAGTCCATTAAGCATCGAAGTGCATCGGCATCGGCATCGGAGAGCGCGGAAGAAAAAGACAGAGAGAGAGAGAGAGAGAGAGAGAGAGGGAGAGAGAGGGAGAGAGAGGGAGGGAGGGAGGGGAGAGAAAAAGAAAGAGAACGAACTAAAGAAACAGGAGAGACTTTATCTACGCAACCCTCCGCTTCGAAATATTCCCGCAAGCCGTGACGAAAATAGACAAGGAGACATTTCCCGCAAGGCGAGAAATTTCCTCAGCTCCGAACTTTCGTAACTTCCCCGGCCGATCGAGGCGTCATGAAATATCCTAGAATGACCGGTCGACGAAATTCAATGGCTACGTGTCGAGAGGCACTCGGTCATCTTCCTTCCAGGAAGCGTCTAACGAGCGTCTAACCTGCGTTTCCGAATACCATACTCGCTCTCTCACAAAGCCCGACGAAACGCTCGCGTTCTCGCTGACGAAGCTCGACGTCGCTGGCCGGCCCCTCGCCCGATTCAACTGTAACGACCGCTTCATCCTGCCGGACCTCGGCTGCTGCTGCTGCCGCCCGAGACGCCGCTTGTCATCCGTCAAGCTTCCCGGAGACCGCGAAATTGGCCTTCGCGATACACGGAGCGCAACAACGACGACGACGATGAGAACGACGGTGACGGTACCGGAAGAAGGAGCAGGAGGGGAAGAAGAAGAAGAAGAAGAAGAAGAGACGAAGGAGGAGACGAAGAAACGGCGGCCAACGCGTGAGCGATGCAGTCGCACACACGCATATGTGTTTGTGTGTATGTATGTGTGTGTGTGCGCGTGTGTGTGAATGCGTGCGGTGCGTAAAGCCGCGAGCGCGCGCGACAGGCTTGTCCGCGCGTAGGCGTGGGCGCATTACACGCGCGCCAGGACGGGACCACCCGAGGAAGAGAGGCTGCGAGAGAAGCCCGCAGAAGAGCCCGCGAGGAGCCTCCGGCCGTGTTCGTTCTCTCTCGTATTTGTTCTTGAGAAAATTGAATTCCGTCCGCGCTCGCGTCGTCCACGCGGACGACGAAACGGGAAGTTTCCGGCGGGAAGACGCGTGTCTCTGCGAAGGGGCGCGCGAGGCTGAGGCGGAAGGGAGGAGCCAAGCGCGGAGGACGGAAATTAAAATTTCATATATTTATTCGGCTCGTCTGTCTCTATTGGGCTTTCCTATTGTCGTCGAGCAAATATATCGTCGCGCTCGTCAATTCTGCCTGGTCGACCTGCAATCGAGCTCTCTCTCTCTTCTTCGCTTCCTCTCGATCCACCTCAATTCGTTTATCCATTGCGATCATGCGTAACTTTACTTTTTTAAGTTTGAAACGATATATCGCCACGGTAAGAGACTGACAGCTCGAGAATGGAATAGCGGGAAACCGAGGGCGAGGCAGCTAAAGTCCACGAGCCGAGTCGTGAGGAAGAAAACTCCGCGCGCTCGCGACGCACGGTATAACGCGCGTCGGCCAATTACTCCCAACAATGCCCCCGACAGTTTCGAGCAATCGCCGCGCGGCATCGGCGCGGTCCAATATTCCAAAGGGTATAATCGAGTCATCTTTCAGTTCGGCGCGCGAGATGGAGAAGGAGAGAAAGAGTGAACGCCGTCCTCGGAGAACGGAACGGACTCTCTCGTCGCCGCTCGTGTCTTCCGTTCCTTTTGCTCCCGCCCCCTGCGTGCCACGGCGATGCTAATAAGCGAGATCTACATGACAAATACCCGCGACAGCGCGGCAACCGAAAATGTCGCGAGCACGGTGGTCCCGGACGCGCGATCGAACTCTCGACAACGGCCGGGCGTCGCTCACGACTCCGCTTCCTGTCGATCCTCCTGCGCCGGCGCGGCGATTCGCCTCGATCACGATCGATTCGATCTGCCCTCCCTCTCTCCCGCTTTCTCCCTCGGTCATTCTCTACGGACGCGACCCGCGTGTCCCTCGGCGGCGAAGAAGCCTCCGATCGTCGGCGGAGCTGCGGGGACGAGGCCCGAGGCCTCGGCGAGAAACGCTCGGCGGCGATCTGTCTCGTCTCGTCTTGTCTTGATCGATAGAGCCGATCGTCGACGAGATAGCCGGCCGGACCGATCGCGCTATTCTTCCGTCATCGGACGACTTAATCGTTCTCATATCGACGGCGCATCTCAGTCACGCCGCTTTGCGCGCGCAAATTCTCGCCGCTCGCTCGCGAAGCGAGCCGATCGATGGCGCGCAGCAGCGATTTCCGATTTCCGCGCAATTCGTTCCGTGCGAACGACGATCGCTCGACGTCTGACGCTGCGCTTTCTCGCGAGCTGCGAGCTGCGAGCTGCAAGTGCGCTCCTCTGATTACAATCTCATCATTTCACAGTGACGGAAGAATTCAACGGCAAAATTCCTGCCGCGAGATTGCGCCGAGTGCGTGTAAAATCTTCGCTCTCTTTCCCGACGCGTCCTGCGAGTTCGCCGGACGAATGCAAACGCGGGGGGTAAAAACCGTCGTCACGCGGTCCGTCCCGGCCGAGCCGCTCGCGCAATGGGAATAACGAATCCGCCGTGGGACATCAGATTGGACGTTTCCGGCGCGAAAGTCGCGACCTTCCAAGCGGAGGAGGCCGACGATCTCCGCTTCGCATCTGGAATGTCAAGGGAACCCGGGGAAAAATCCGCGTCCCTGCGCAACGGTGGCGGTACCCGTCGGTCCTTACACGGTTATATTTCAAATTCATAGGGCACAGTCGTACACAAAGTGTCGGAGGCATCGCCAGCGGCGGGGGTGTCGCGCGGCGCATTTAAGAGGAATTCCATGGGCGAGGGTGACACGTAGAATCGAGCGGGGTTCGAGGGCGCCTTGGGAGCCCATTGTCCTCTCGCCTCTCTCTCTCTCTCTCTCTCTCTCTCTCTCATCAAACTGTCCCACCCGCCACCCATGCGGTTACACGCGCGTGGAAACCGTACAAGAGAGATAGAGAGAGAGAGAGAGAGAGAGAGGAAGAGGACGAGAGAGCGGCGGGAGAGGAATGAGAGGAGAAAAAGGGAGACGCGGCAGGATAGCGGCGGGGATCCTTGGGGAAAATCCGTGTCACTGTTTGCGCAGGCGAGAGGAGCGAGGAGCACACTCGAGGGCGCGTAAATTCGTTCCGTGGAAATAAACACGACCGCTAAAGTCGCTCTCGGGCCCGGAGGCTGAGTTTAAAACGCCCACGAGATCTCCGAGGTGCGTCCGACCGGCCGGCGATGATGATAGCGATGATTTTGTACCGCCGTAGGAAAATAAACGTTCCCCCCTCTCTCTCTCTCTCTCTCTCTCTCGGATGCAGTTCGGCGCAACGCGATGCAACATAACACGACGACGCGGCGCGGCGCGATGTAATACGACGCGACGCGACCTCAGGAACCGCTTCTTCTACCGTTTGGAGAGAAGCCGTGCCGCTCCCGTCGTGTTTGTCCAGACCACGGCGCGGACCGCGACCTGCTGGGTGGTTGTTGTTTTCGAGAACCCGCGAGCACCTGCGAGAACGGCTCGCTCTCTCTCTCTCTCGCTATCTCTCGCCGAACCGGAGCGGATCGCTTGAGATATGACCGGCGCGCGCGCGAGCTGAAGTAATAATATGGTCTCGGTTTCAGGGAAACTATCCTGAACCGCGGTCCGAACGATAATAATCGTAGCAGACGGTAGATCAACTCTGGCCGCGACGCTAGAGACACACGCATCGACGAGCGTCGCGTTTCGAAGACGGTGCGCATATGCGCCTCAATATCTCTTTCTTTCCTCTTATTAATGCTGATAATAATATTATCTATCGTCTATAGTATAGTACAGTAATAACAACGATAAGAGTAATTTCTTCGCTACTATTAGATATAATAATGAGAAATATTTATTACATAATTAATATGATCATTATTCGATCGAGCATAATTTACTCAGCTCGATGGAGTTGAATTTATTCATAGGTGTTCTCGAACGTAGGACGATACAAATTCAATTTACCGATATAATTTTCCGCGATTTTCAGTCTTACGCGTGATACGCGTGGGGTAAGGTTGGAAACTGCATTTGGAGAAAGAAGATGATAATAATATCGAGACGCCTGGGACGCAGATACGGTCAAATGATCAGAGAATCGTAACCTCGATGAGAGCGTCTCGCAACGTGTCTCGAATTCAATAAAAGAACTTATCGCCAAAGAACTGCTGAGAAACAAATTCCCCCATCGCGTGCAGGACGCGCTGCGAATTTCATCGACGAGAAGTGTCGCAGGCTTCAATCCTCCGCAGCGTCACAACACACACGAACGCAGAGTGTCTTTCGTTTCTGCCGCGCGTTCTCTCCCTTTTTACCCCGGCCCCCTCCCTTTAACGAGGGTTTCCTCGACCGATTCGAACGGAGCTTTCGTCTCGTCGGCCTTTCCTTCCTGTTTCTGTAATAGTCGCAGCTACTTTCACTGGCGCCAAGGTGGAATTTTATTGGCCCGATAATTGACGCCGAGATAAATTATTTCGACCCAACTTTTCACTTCTCCCTGCCGACGCGCCGTGAAATTAGGAACGAAACGCGAGATTTAATTAAAGTTTTTCCGACCGAGGAGAGATCGAGAGAGAACGGAGCACTTGCAGCGGGCAAAAGTTCCGCCTGCGTATGCTGAGTGAGGCCGCGGCGCAGCGCCGCGGGAAAAGCACGGCTGTCAATTTCGTCTCGACATTTCCGTCGTTTTTGCCGCGGCGGCCGGCAAATCTTCGATTCCCATCGCCTCGCGCAAAGAAAGTTAAACGTCGCAACGCGCTCGTCGTCGTCGTCGAAGCGAAGTCGCCGCCGTCAGCCGTCGCCGTCGCGACGCACCCCGACGCACACTCGGATGAGAGATCGTTAACTACGCGCGATTCACAGGGAAGTTTTCCGCGTAAATCCAGCGGGGAAAGCCACCCTATCGGCTATCGGCGTCGGTAAATCGGTCGAATTAATTAACGAAAATAAACGAGAACGTGCAACACGGCGATATCCGGCCGCGCGAAACGAACGCCACGTCGTGCATATTAACGCGAAGCGAAAGAAAGGGGCCGGGGCAAGGGGAGAGTGGTCCCCTCGACTCGTCGGGTGGAGCCTCGGCCTACGGCGAGGGTCGCGACGAAGAACGAAGCCGCGTTTCCGCCGTCTCGCCTAATTTTGCCGGGCGTGCGCTTTCGCGCGCAATTAATATCACCGTGATTAGCGAGAGATGCCGATTACACTCGGACGGCTGAAATTTACGGCGCGCTCGCGACGATAAGCCAGGATGACCCGAACTCGTTAACCGCGGCCGCGAAGAGGAGTCGTGTGACGCGATTAGCGCGAAACCCCGGCCGACGCGGTGAAGACGCGATGTTCGCCCGGCATGTCGCCTGGCATGCGCGGCACGCACCGCGTGCGATATGGCGATATTGTTGCACGCATAGACATAGGAATGTAGGAATAATACGGAAAGTATAAGCCCGTAAGACAGGCGAGGGGAGTTGTGCTGAAATGCGGGGGGCGAGTGTGCCCAAGTTTCATTGGCTACAATAGTGCGCGTATTCAGAGCGTGTGATGCCAACGACTTGGCTGTCACTGGCAGATAGTAAGTGTAACAAAATGATAAGAACTATTTACACTGACAGTATTTTGCAGAGGTTATGCGTGTGTCTTTTTTTTTTTTCATAATTTCACTCGCCAATCTCACTCGTACACATCTGTGTATGTATCAAATACTTACACACGGCACAACCACCAATTAGATTTAGCCACAGTTTACCTCGTCGCACCGTCCCGCAATGGTTATCCCCCCGCAACTCTATGCTCTGTCCCTATATTCTTATGTCTATGGTTGCAAATCGCGGCAAATCGCGCGGTTTTTCTTTTGTTCGCCGAGCGAACATTATTTCCCGCTCGCTCCGCACGTGCTATGTCCTGTGATCGCGACGCGACGCGATCTCGGTAATCGCGCGGCACGAATTTCCGGTCGCTGAAGCTGCTTTCGCGTGTGACATATATTTTAAGAAGACTGGACGGTCAGATTACTGAAAAATCATGCCCGTTTTTGGATAATGATTTTGTGACGAACTGAATAAAGAAGTGCAAGAATGAAAATCTTACATATATTTATACAACATACGAAGAGTAGAAAAACTTTTTGTTTTTAAACAAATACTCATATAAATATACGTCCGCTTAAATTTTAAACGCGTTTTTCTCGGAAATTTATTGTTCAACTTTTTGCAGTGTTTTCTCCGAAACTGAGCTTCATGTCGATTTGAAATTTTAAAGCAATAATATATTTGTTCATGTGGCTCTCAGGTGAACCAGGTGGACAACTCCGTCAAAATATTTCATTTCGAGATATTAATTTTTTTATTCTAAAAGAACTTATTCTAAAAGAAAAATTTGAATTTTTTCCTAATAATAGCTGCCATTTTGTTAATTTTGTTCAATTTTTTTTTCTAGTGGTTCACCGGAGCCTCCTCAAGCCTTTCTAGCTAAAATTCGCTCTGATCGGACCACCGAGAGCCGAGATATTACCGCAAAAATGATAACTTGAAAAAAAAAAGGAGAGTTTATTTCAGCTATATATATATCGGGATATTTATACGAATATTTGTTAATAAACAAAATTGTTCTACTCTTTACATGTTGTATAAATATACCTCTAAAATTTTCATTCTTGCACATTTATTCAGTTCATCGCAAAATATTATCAAAAACAAGCACGATTTTTCAGCAATCTGACCCTCCAATCCCCTTAAGGAAACTCAGCTCTGCACTATCAGAGCTTCTCACGCGTGTTTCGCATCGATTGAAGCAACAAGCGCGGCTATCTATGTGCAACGAATACTTTCGTTGAGTCTTTCGGTATTTTCAGTCAAGATAACAGATCGAGGAAAAATACCGATAGCAGTTATCTTTACAGAAAGAGAATTCGACACTGTGATCGAACAGTGAAGAAGCAAGTGTAATCTCGAGGGAGAAACTCATTTCGTCCAGTAAATATTATCACGGGATTGTCGAAGTCGCAGAAATCAGGAAAATCGATTGCGCGTATTGCAGCATTGATTTTATCGTCAGAGCAAGAAAAATACGGACCAGCGCCGAAAATGTTTACGATCTATATGGTGGGTTATTTTTTTCCTCTGTGTGTTTACGCGCAAAAAATTCTCTCGAGCGAGCTGTACGCAAAACGCATTGGTTCATACATAGAATCTCATAAAAACCCATCACCTCAAAACTTCAATCACTTTTCGTGTTTGTTTATCTGACTCACCGAAGTACCAGCAGCTCAGGATCGGCCACGTTCCGTTGCAGTTCTGGAACAAAAGACATATAATCGCTGATTAGATAGGTGAGTTAACGAAGGTTAACGAGAAAAATATCTGTAGATACGAGAGAGAGAGAGAGAGAGAGAGAGAGAGAGAGAGAGAGAAAGCGTATGACCTCTACGACCGTCGTAATTCCATCAACTCGGACAGAACTTTGTCTCAATTTTCGGTCGCGAAGAATTCAATGCGAGAATACGGAAAGTCTCTCAACCTACCTTCGAGCCGACCCTGCTCGGCCCGAACCGGATCCTCCGGTACGGCATCCGCATCCACCGAAACTGCACCTCCCGGGGACCGCACCCATCCGCGTGGCCGCAAGATTCGTCAGATCTAAAGCAAAAAGCGAGTTCCTCGGTTAATGATATGAAAACATGTGAACGCGTGTCAAGAGAGAATAGGAGGGCTGTTCGTTTCTTTGTTAACCCTCCGCCAGCCGCGACATATCCAATAGATTTATCGACCAAAATTGTTTCAGGAAGTAGAGGAAAGTAGTAAGAAAATTAGTGCATCTGTGAGATGCCTTGCGACTATTCACGGCTGAAAAATTCACACTGAAAAAATGTCGCGTCTAACGGAGGGTTAAACAAAGAAAGCTGTATAAAAAGATAGTCACCCTTAGAATTCCTTAGGGATGTTGCAACGATGCGAGCACTCGGAAGAAAATACACGCACGCACGCACGCACGCACACACGCGACATATAACGTTGCAGGCACTCCTCGGTTATCCCGCAATCTGGAAAATTCGGGAATCGCGCGCGATACTCCCGATCCGCCTAACGACGCGTCAAGGACTGTTGACTGTCGACTGTCGACTGTTATTGTAATCGCGTCGCGATTTCTTTTATACTTAGGTACGTCCCCGAGGTCAGGTGACCTCTAACCGACGAGACGTACTCGGAAGTGCCTGTTAGGCTAATTCGACATTCTCTATTATCTGTTGTTACACATTATTTTATAACACTTCACTCTTTTCTCCCCCGATATTCAAGGTGTCAGTCATACCTTTGCGATTCATTTTGTCGCATGCGTCGTCTCGTTTGCTTCTTTCCCATTTTCGTATGATCTAAATTTTTTTATCTTTTTTTTTTGGTATATTGTAAAGATTTTCTCGATAATAAATATATATATATATATATATTCTTATTAAAGATCTCTTCCTCTAATATGAACTCGTGAAAAAGAGCAATTTTCGAATTTGTTTTCTTCAAGCTACTTTCTTTCCACTTTTTCCGAGTTTATGATAGCGAAAAGAAATCTCTGCTGTCTCGTACAAATAAATTATAAGACTTTTCCACGTCGCTTTGTATTACTTTATATTGATAAAGCAACATCAAATTATGCCATTTTACGCCGAGTACCGCGGTGTCGAGTATAAGATCGAAACGATGCCGTACTGAGGGTCGTAAAAATGGTTCGTCGCTCGATTCGCACGATTCGAAACGAAAACTCAATGTATCCCGCGGACCGCGAACGCTCGCGTCCTGCCGAGGACGCGCATCCATCGACGGGCAGGAGGCATCGGCGATCTCGTCGCTTTCGATTTCTCCGTCCATAAATCTGCGGTCAGCCCGGCCGCGCGCGCTTCTTTCTTCTCTCCGCGCTTACTATTTCTTATTTCGAATTTTTAATGCGGGACGAGAAGAGGGAGCAGCCGCCGCTGGCATTCGACATGGCTCGAATATTTTCACCTTCCTTCGGCGGCACCCCAGCGGCCGTGCTCTCCTCCATCTGTATGTGTGCGTTTATGCATGTGTGTGTGCGCGTGTGTGTGTCCCGCAGGTAGTGACGAGCGTCAAATAAATAATATTTGCGGCGCTCAAACAAAATCGAGTCGCACCGACGTTGGCTCTAAACACAGTCGCGCGACGGCGCCGCTCGATGACGAGCGACGAGTTCAAATATGCCTAAACAATAAGCGACATGCTGAAAACCGCTCCACCAATAAACACCCCAATTACGTCAGATCACTGATCCGCTCTGGGCTCAGTTGAATCTCAAAATCGAATGGATTTCTCATACCTCATCTAGCCCGAAATCTGCCAGAAAAATTTGCCACGCGTTAATTTCGGTCGTGGGATCAGGATATCAAATAATCTGAGAAATAACGATGCGACCGACAATATTGATTCAAATTTCATAACCGATGATTAGCGGTACGTACGACGATCAAATCCTCGTTCTAGCAAGGATAATTCCAGTGAAATATTACTTACTGCGTCCGCATTACTCACGGGATGATTCGATGGAAAAGAGCATTTGGAGCACTCGCGATCGCGATCCGTTGCTCGAATCGCCCGGACAACTTTGCCGAATTTGGAACATCGGGGCGTCCTCGACGGTTCGCTGCGTCGTTATTGCTATCCCCGCGAGGTTCATTCCTTCACGCGCGATTCGCGATTTCCGACGTTTGCTTCGCGCGATCACGAAGCGCCGCAACACGGAAACCGCAGCCTCGCGGCAGCCCCCTCACGTTAGTTTTACGGGCCTCCTCTCGCTTATCCCGAGAATCGCCGAGCGGTCCGGATAATAAGTTCGTGTTCAATTACCTGGCGCGCGTATCGGGAAGAAGCTTTAAAAAAACACCGCGCGGCCGCCTTCGCGGAAATCACGTGGGCGAGCGTAAAGTGATTTCGAAAACCAAATCGAGGGGATTTTACGACGCGTGCGACGTCTCGAACCCGACGTGTTGCGACAAAAATATCTAATATACATATTTAATAGCCGATTGTGGGCCTGCATGCATGTCGATAAAACTTCGAGGCGATCGTAAATCGTAAAATTGATTTTATTCGCTTTTACAACAAAAAGGGAGAAATCAAAAGGGTGAGGAATTAAGGAAAACGCTTAACGCTTATTACAGCCTGAATATTTATATCGGGTGACTAAAAATACTCGGCAAGATCGTCCTTCAATTACCGGGTCCCTCCGGACTCGAAAATCGCCGAGACTGACGGTACTCTTTAAGAACATCCTCTTCTCCGCTCCTCTCGTCTCCTCTCCTCCGGATACGCGCGGGGCGCATCGAGTTTAATGGGCAGAAGGCGAACTGTTCCGCGTCCTTTTTACGCGCGAATCTCCAATTTGTGCCGATAACAATGTTCCACGGTGCCACGACGCGAAGACGCGCGAGCCGGCACGAGAACAAGAACGCGCGCTCGTTACGGATGCGCGTGGGGGGGGGGGGGGGTATCGCGGCGAGAAATTAAAATCGACCGGCGGTTGTAAAGATATCGCTCGGCCGACGTGTCGCCGAGCGTCGTCGACGAAAGTCGCTCTTCTCCTTTTGGCATCCGAATTCGCCGATTATTGAAATGAAACGAGACGCGGGAAAAGCGCGGGCGCGTTTTATGGATTATTCGAGGAGCGCGAGGTTGACGGGATTGCGCCGTACACGCGTCGCGTAATTACCCCGCAAACGTACACATAGTACCCCCCTCCCCCCTATTTTGTGCGTTCACGCGCGAGTCACATCGAGATTGTCGCGAGCGGCGCTCGACTAGGCTCGAGATATTACCGAATCGTCGAGAGGAATCGCCGGCAACAGCGACGGACGGCGATCTGGTCCTTTTCCGGTCACCTCGGAATTATAAATGTTCCCTTCGTCGGACGAATCGAAAAACGCAATTGAACGCTCGCGGAAAGCCGATTTTTCAGCTTCGCGCGCCGACTACGGACGTTTCCCCGATACCGAGGCAGTCGAGTCCGGGGCGGCGAATAAGTGGCTGCGAGTGAAAAAAAGAAGAAACTTCGAGCGAGCGAGAAAGAGAGAGAGTGAGAGAGAGGGGGGGGGAAGAGGACGGGGGAAAGCGTCGGACGCGCGCAATCTTGAACAATTAATCACTCACGGCAAGAGGAAGGATTAAGGAACGCGGCGTGGGCTCGAGACGGTCATCGTTGTTTCGCCCTGGGGCGGCCCGATCTCGATTCTCCGACGCGCCGCGCTCGAAATTTAATAAAATCAACGCGAGACTCGTTATTACTAAGTAGCGCAAGCGCGGGGAGGCCGGGAACGGCAAAGCGACGGATTTCGTTCCCAACGCGCGAGACAAGAAGGGTTAGATTCCCCTCGCGGGTCGCGGCTGCGAGAGGCGAAGGGAGGTCGCGAAGGGATTCTTCGGTGGAAAAAGAGAAAGATGATTCGCGAGATGGCACTTTTCACCCCTTCGGTCCTTCACTTGTCCTCCGAGGAATTTCAAACGTATGTTACACGTCGAAGAGTGAAGTGAAACGATGCCAACGCGAGAGCGCATCTTTGAACCCCGAAGACTCTGCAAAATGACCGTTCCTCGGAATTTCTCAGTCCGGCGAACGAGATTGTTTCTCTCTCTCGATTAATCAAAAACGTTTTACTCCTGTTTGTGAAATATTGAAGAAGAATCAAAACTGAAGATTGGCTATCGTTTCGCTGTCCAAAGCGAATTGTTATCCCGAGTTATCTTTCTAATCCCGAGGAGAGCGGTCGCGGCGGGAGCGTCGAGGTGTCGTTTATCGGGGAACGGCCGAGGAGGAGGAGGAGGAGGAGAAGGGGAAGGCTGGAGGCGGCTGGACCGCCACTTGATAGTCGGCAGACCCGGTTTCCTCGCATCCACCGTGCTCCTTATTTGCTTTCTCGCGACGAGATTTCTCCGAAGCGGCCGCGCGATCGCTGGTCTCTCCGCTTTGAGGGAAGCCAGAAGGAGTTTTCGGGTTCTCGAACCTGAGGGGGGCAGCCGAGCGCGATGGACCGGGGCCATCTCGCAGAGAGAGAGAGAGAGGGAGAGAGAGAGAGAGAGAGAGAGAGAGAGAGGGGGAGGGAGGGAGAGAGGGAGGAAGAGGGGGAAGAGGGAGGGGCAGGGAGACGCGAGATCGTAAAATCCCGGGATGCGCTCTCGCCGCCGTCCTCCGTCGTGTTCCTGCCCTCTGGCCCTCCGGCCGCCGGATGACTGATGATCCCCTCGCGCGCGGTAACGGCCGATACCTCGATTAAATTCATGCGAGGCCGTGTGTGCACGCGCGTTCCCGTCCCCGCCGCGGAATTCGACGGCGGCGCGAGCAAATATTTAATTTGCCGGGCGAGCTCGCGCCGCAAAACGAGCGCGAGCTCGGGAGAGCGAGCGAGAGCGCGCATCCTCTTCTCCTCGGCCGCGATACGACGGCCGATACGATCGCATGAAACGATAATTATTATTATGCGAATGCCCGCGTCACGAACGCGATATCGCGTGGGACGTAACGAAGCCGAGATGAGGGAGGGGGGGGAGGGGGAGAGAGAGAGAGAGTAATTGGTTTTGCGCAGCGGAGTATCGTGTCGCGCATCGCTTGTCGATGGAGAGCACATCGCGATCTCGCGTCGAGATCGGTCTCGTGCTCGATTTTCAACGCGGAACTTTGTCACCCGGAGATCGATCTTTTCTCCAGCGCGTTTGTTGCAGAAACGCTCGCGCGAGGACAACGAGCGCGCGAAGAACGACAATCATTCTGTCGTTTAATCAGCAGCGCTCGCGCACGCAACACGCGCGTGCGTGGATTATCGCACGCTTGTGTACACGCGTGTCCGATTACCGATGCACTTGTTTTAATTAACGGGCAAGTGACTAAATCAAAATAGAGCTTGGCGCGATTAGCGCGGAATGGAAACACGATTGGCTATCGTGTGTGTGTGTTTCGGTGAATTATTTCCAATTCAAATAACGAGTTACATTGTCGCGTTTACGTTGTTGCAATCAATCATCTCACACACCTGGATTATCGTAAAATTATCACGACAAACCAATCGAGCGTCAAACCGTGTCGACGCGAACTACTTGTCGCGCAAGGCGCAACGCCCAGCCTGGAAAGGTCGCCCCGTCACACGCGAGATCGTTTTGTCGTCGATTATACACGCGCGCGCACACATTCACATGTGCATATGCCGATATATATATATATATATATATATATATATATATATTTATGCTCCTAACGCCCTGTAACCCCCGGTATAAAATCCGGACGCGGAGAATTGGTTCAGCTATTAATTTGCATACACGGTAACATCTCTACGATCGGATCCCGGTCAAATGCAGAGCGCGGGGCTTTCGAGATTTAATCCTCTTGTGTATTTGACCCTCTCTCGCACGCGCGACACACTAAGCCTAAATGGCAGGCCCTAATTTAATCCTCACGGTTATTCCGTCGCTATCGGAGCCGCTAAATTTCTTTATATCGATCCGTCCGCGCGCGCCTCCTCTCTCTCTCTCTCTCTCTCTTTCTCTCTACTTCACGCGCGGCGAGGGATTTTCACATGCTTGTGTGCGTCGCGAAAGATGGAGATTTCCCAATTAACGGCGGGGAACTCATCGCGGAATAATTCATCGCGAGATAGAATTTCACCGCGCGCGCACGAGAAATGTAATTTTACATATAACAATACACGCGGTATTATCGAATTTTAAATCATGCGAACACGTGTGTCCGAATCGCAGCTGAATTGTGATTTTCGCGCACGCACGGGCACTCACCCGGGACAACTGCACCCTCCCCGTTGCTGTCCCCCTCGAAAAGGGGCCCGTACGCGTGAAATTCTTTCCCGCGACGAAAAGCTCCCTGCCGAGGCGCTCGCTCCTTTTCCTGACCGTGAGCGACGCGCCTCCTCGGAGGATTTCTCGCGTCTAAAGAGATTACCGCCCTCCCCTCTCCCCATTCGTTCCCTCCTGGTGTTGCGCCTCCAGCCTCGCCGCGACTCCTTCCTTCCGGCTTTTCCGCCGGAGCTCCTGCGTGCGCGTCCCCCTCGATTAACGGAGAACAGACAAACGAACTTAGCTCGGACGAGGCCAAGGCGAGCATCCGTCGAGAACGATATAACAGTTACGGACAGGTTAGTACGGATTGACGTTCGCCCGGAGCGCCCACCGCCCCGTCTACAGGGTTGATTCGGTACTCACGGGGCCGTACGGCGGCGCGGAGGGGAAAGGAGCGGAGAGGAGAGCAGCCAGCAGCAACAGCAATAGCAATAGCAATAGCAACGCAGCGACCGGGCACCCTTCTCGCCGGCCCGATATCGCCCGATGCGCCACGTCAGGGCCACGTCTCTCCCCCGGGGGTGAAACGGGAGATTAGCGCTCTCGCCGCGGCAGGGGCGATTCTTACTCGCCTTTCTGCAAGCGTGCTCTTTGTAGCTCGCCATGTGCACGCTCACGTACGCACACATGTGTCGTGCGGCTTGCGCTGCGCTGCTCTTCTCTCGTCTTGTCTTGTTTCGTCTTGTCTCGTTTCTCGTTGCGCGCTCGCTGTTTACGACGCCCGCGAACGCACCCCCGATGCTTTACTACCCCGGACAAGTCTGTGATTTGTGTACGTGTGTGTGTGTACCCTGTAAGAAACGATGTGTTAGATTTTACACATTTCATGTGTCTCAAATCATCCGCTCTCATTTACGTGTTAATTTAACATACAGCAAATATGTTAAAAAGTAACACGCGCAATATGTAAAAAATTAACACAAAAATTTAACGTTCGAATGCCGTCAAGAAGATCACGGTTTGCGTTAAATTGACATATAATGAATGTTGCTACAACATTTGGGAAAAAGTAATGATCTATGATTGACATGATCTATGTGTTAAAAGTCCAATCTTTATATAATATGTAACACACGATGACTGTTGTAATGAGGAAATTAACACATTGCAGATGTTAACTTTAACATGTAAAATATGTCAGAACAAAAATTCATGCATTTACATATAAATTGTGTTATTTTAACACTCGAAAACAGTTAATTTTAATCTAACGCAAGAAAGTCTAAGTAACACAGCAACGATATGTTAAATTCACACACGAGTGTGTAAAAAATTTAACGCGAAACTTTCTACGCACAAAAGATTTTAACAAAAGTACGAAACGTTTTTAACTGTGTATATGTGTGTGTGTGCGTGTGTGAGGAAGAGAGGACCGCGTTCAAATCACTTTTTCCAGACGCTCGCCCCAGTTGAATTCCTCATTAAACGGAACAACATTGGCGGATAAAAATGTCAACGGATCCTCCGTTGAAAAGAATCGGTCTGACGGTCGAAAAATCGAGCGGAGAAAGCTCGATTGAACAAAAATTGACTTGCTGAAGTTCGAGTTATATTATAAATCGAGATTGCCAGCTCGGAAACGATAGCTCGCGCGAATTCGTGACGAACTCCGTGACGACTCCGTGACGACTTTTTCGCGAGTCCCTCCCTTCCCGCCCTTTCGGCGCAGCTCCGCGAATCTAAGTCAGCGTGTTCTGGCGAACGCGGCTTTCGCCAACGGTGCGTCGCCGGTGATTTACGGCCGCGACCGTTTAGCGCGAGTATTTCATTCCGCGTTTTAAATGCCGGCACATGTAAGCGGCCGCCAATCGTATATCTCGCGGGACACTTTACATAGAAAAATACGGAATATCGCAGGCAGCCGTTTGATTAGCGACACACGCGGCTGCGCGTACGCGTGATAAATTGCGCGTGTGCCGAGGCGCGGGCGAGGCGCGCTTGTGTGTTGCGAACCGGAAAAGCCCGCGTCACTGTGTTTCCATATTATAAATCGTGCGCGCGGTATTCGTGCTCGCGGATCTTTGCGGTCACGCGCCATCGGCTCGCTGATTAGCCTCACACCGAGGAGCGAGGAAAGGAGCGTGTGTCCGTGACGTATCGTCGCGCAGAGCGGTAATTTGCGAAATTACAACAAAGTGCGGCGAGCGTTTAATCATCCTGTCGACGTGGACCTTCCGCCGATATTTTCCAATTTACGATAATTCAAGACTGTCACCTGACGCGACTCTCCAGACTGTCCCGACGAGAACGCGTTCGCATCTGGAGCAAAGTTAATTCTTCGATCGAAAGTGGGTCTTGATCAAGAAAACAGGAGAAAGAGAGAGACAGAGAGAGAGAGAGAGAGAGAGAGAGAGAGACACGTAGGTCCCCTCGCGAAAGGGGAAACTCGAGATCTCGCATCTCGCAGGCAGTCAATGGCTAAGGAATTTTTTCCTTCTCACCTCGTGACAGTGATTGACGGAGAGAGAGACCGATTGATTGTAATGAATGTAAATAGTATGACGGTGCACACGAGAGTGTGCGTCTTTTGTATTCTAAAGTACATCTCACATTATCCGAACGAAAGGTCGCCGCGTCGATGTACGCAACTTATCATCCGCCAGCCGTGAATTACAAGCGCTCGGCGCATATATCGCCGTCCATTGTCTCTGATTCCTTGTTTACACGATTTTTCTCACTCGGCGAAAGTTATTCGGCGGGGCGTGATTCGCGTCGCGCAACCGGCGTGCCTCTGCGAGTCTGTCTCTCTCTCTCTCTCTCTCTCTCTCTCTCTCTCTCTCTCTCTCTTTGTTTCCTTACCTCTCTCACTTCTACGTCCGTAATTTAAGATCTTTAAGCTGGCGCACGTGTAATCGGAACGCACGAGGCACCCCGTAAACGGAGACAATAACAGTATTCAATTTGCTTAACAATCTCCCGCACAGTCGACGTGCAAAAACTATGGCTCGCTAAACGCACACACACACACACACACACACACACACACACACGCATGCGTGCGCTTAACATAATTATCCGGGACGAAGCGCGTCGCGCTTTTCCCGATCGACCGCAAACGTCACTAACGGAATCGCTCCTCGACGGCGCGTCGCCGCGCCGTCTTCACGAGCGCCGTTAAATACCGTCTCGGCGGGATTCATGGCTTTTCTCATTTGTAATTTAAAATCGACAAGTGTCATTGCACAAAGCATGCGGCGCGAGTCTCGACGGCGACGCGCCCCTCTCTCTCTCTCTCTCTCTCTCTCTCTTTCTTTCTTCCGACCTTTCTCTTCGCAGCATCCATCCGATGCGCGACTGCCGCCGGACGGGACGACGATGACATCGTCGAGTGTATTCGCGCGAGCGCGATCAGCTACTTCGCACCCAGCGCAAAAAACGCTTCTTCTTATGCGAGACATTAAAGCCCCCGTCTCTTTTTTCGCCTCTACTCTCTGTCATTCTCCTCCGTGTCGCGCGTTCGAGAACGAACCGTCGTTCCTGCAGTCCGACGTCGACTTCTCTCCGCCGATATCTCGGCGGAGATTCAAGCGGAGATTTCAAGAATATTATATCCCGCTATCTGTCGCGAGCGATAAACAATATAACACAATTGCCACTTGTTTCCCAATTTTGTTTCCGAAATATTCCGCTCGTTTTTCGCACGCATGCTAATTTCTCGCCAAGGATTCAACTGAACCAGCCGAAATACCATGGTATTCTTCGAGCGAGTTAATGACTCCCTTGTTCCCGCTGTCCATCGCGCGTACAATAAGCGATTAAGGTAACTGCCAATTATTTATTTTTTATCGAGATTGCGCGCCGGTTTCTCGCGATTTATCGCTAACGACGCGAAAATAGTTAATAATTCTAAATTGATTTAGACTGATGTATATTATATATATATATATATATTTTTTTTTAATATATATCAAACGGCTCGAGTCTCGTGCTCGTTATTAGATCTCGCATCGATGCGCCCTTTTGCTTGCAATCACGCGCGCGCTTGATCATGTGTGCGCGCATAAATATGTACGAGTGTACCGCTCAGCCGGAGTGGGACCGAAAGAGAGCGAGAGAGAGAGAGAGAGAGAGAGAGAGACAGAGACAGAGAGCCGGTACCACGTCGATTCGAGAGGCGAGAAAGCGGACGGCGCAGTTAAACAAATCGATAGGGCGACGTGCTGTACGATTCCCGGCACGATCCTGTATTTTTCAGGGGGCCACCTGCTTTCACCCGGGATTCACCCGCGCGCGCGCGCGTTCCCTTTGAACGTCGCGCTTCGCGCGGCTCCGCCGCTCGCGAAGGCGAGGGAGGCAGTCGGGCCCGGCTACTGAATTAATCGCCGCGCGACTTCGCGGAAAGGACGGCCGCTGGCCGACGGAGAATTCGACCGGGGGGACGGAGGGAGGGAGGGAAAACCCTGCCCATAAGATAAGGACATCGAATGCCGCACACGATTTTCGACGACGATGACGACGACGACGACGACGACGAGCTCTGCTGTGGAAAGCGACGCCGTCACCTCCGCATTCCACGTCGTGCGTCGTCTCGTCAAGTGGAATACCATTCGCGAATCCGACCGGGTTACACGCGACCGGTATCCTGCGCGCAAGTAGCGACAGATCGCGATAGGTGAGAGGTCGTCGCACCGCGCGGAGAAAGCGGAAAAAACACACCAGGGCGGAACGCGCGCGGCGGGGCGAATAGCTGATGCGTTTGCAGGGCGCGTCATTGAAGCTGCGCGCGCGAGACCCGTTCGCACTATCTTCTTCCTTTTCCACCTCGTCGTGACGGTGCGAAACCGCGGAAACGGCCCGGCGGAATGAGAAAACCGCGCGACGCAGGCGGGGCGCAGTGAAAGCTGCGCGTGTCATTATTAAAACGCTTTGATAATAATAATGAAGAGGATAATAATAATTATAATTGGACGATTAATAGCGCTGTAATAATAATAATAATTATTATTATCATTAAATTATTATTCCACGAGTATCCCGTCGAGGGCAGATTTCTCGGTCCCCTCGCACTGCGGGCAGTTGTTCTGTCGCGCCGGGCGAATCGTGACTTTCGGGACACCGTGTATAACCCGTTTGCGTAAGAAGGCGCGCGCGTGGGCGTCGAGAGGAAACAGAGGCGTCGAATCGTCGTGTAAAGGAATTATGCAGCATCTCTCTTTCTCTCTTCTCCGCCGAGAAGGAGGTTTCACGCGCTGGGGACGCACACGTGGACGCGCACGTGATGCCCGAACGAAATCTGCGCGCGTGCGTATGTGTACGTGTGTGTATGCATGTGGTGACACGCCATAAATGCGATGACACGCGTGTGAGGGCCGGAGGGAGATAATAATACCGGAAGGAAAGGAGAGGGCACTGGCGGGGGCGAGAAAAGGGACCCGACGCGACACGGACAGATCCCGCGCGCGAATTTCCATTTATATCGCGCGCGCGGCCCGCGAGAAATCCCCCGGTTTTTTAGCCGTTTTATTGCCGCCCGCTCACCCTCGCTCGACCATGTGGCGGCCGCAGGGGCTTTTTTCTTTCTTCCTACGAGACGGCGACGAGACGGCGTGGCCGTGCGGCGAGAACGAGCCAGGAATGATCGACATTCCGATGTGCTTCGACCGGCTAATCGCTAATCGGTGGAACGAACCTCGCAAGTTGGGGGACGAAACGACGGCCGAGATGAGACGACTTGACGGTGCGGAATTAAGGACGCGTATTCGGCTTCGCAGGTTTCCGCCGAAAGGAAAAGGAATAAATCAAACGAAGGTCCTTCGCCTCTCGGGCGCACAAGTGCGCGTATCGCGCGAGAGAAAAGGAGAGACGGGGACGGAGCGCGGGGGGAGGCGGGGAGCCGGGGGACCGACGGCTCCGCTGAAAGTATGTTGTCGAAATGAAAAATCATTCGCGACTCGTAAACGTCGGGATTAATGCACTGCTGAGGGGAATAAAAAAGATGGAAAGTGAGAGCGCCCGGCTCTTGCGAGATACACACCGCGCCGATGATACACCGTAATCTCGGAGTTTTACACTCGAGGCAGCTTCAGCCTGAAGATAACGTATGAACGTAATCCGGCCCGTATCCGCTACAAAGTTGCGGCTGTAAAATAAACGGCGGCGATAAAATCGCCTTGCGAAAGCCCCCATGCGTACGCCGCGCTCGCGTAACCGCGCGCGCACTTTCCATCTCGGCGGGGGTAAACAAGGACGAACGTCGCGATGTACAATATTAATATGTCGGAACGGTTGCACGACCACGACGACTACGCGCCGCGTCGCCTCGAGAGAGCCCGTTTTTTACTATCGGCTCGATAATTGTATTCCGGCTTCGCGCTCGCGCGCGGCTGCCCGCTAGTTTACCGTGGATGGAAACGGGCAGAGAGAGAGAGAGAGAGAGAGAGAGAGGGGCGAGGAAGGGACAGCGATTTTCCCGGCGACGAAATTTCCCGGCGTGGGAAATAAAATCCCAAGGTTATTAAATTGATTCGCGCGCGCGATGTCGCGCCCGCATTAAATATTAACCGTACAAAGGGGGTACCGCCGAATGTAACGAGACATAATGTATAAACAGAATTACTCGTCGCGTCGTAGCGTATTAATTATGGCGACAGGTAATTCCGACGCAAAGCGCACGACGAAACACGCGCGCGTTTTCCCCGGCTATCCGAGCGGCTAATCCAGCGATGCGATAATTTAACTTTCTCGCCGCGCGCGCGCGCGCGTTATGAGTCGCTCGCTCGTCGCTTGTCGGCGATAAAATTGCTGAAAATGCCGCGGTGGAAATCGCCGCGCGGCAGCCCAACACGATAATCTATTCGACACAGCGCGAGATCTCGGCCATTCGTTTCCCCGCCTTTTATCCGCGACGCCGAACACGGCCGATAAAGTACGGCCGACGCCGTTTTCAGCGGCGCTACATGTCGCGGACGCGCGCCGCTGCTCTCGCGAGCTCTCGCGAGCTCTCGCGAGCTCTCACGGCTTTCCGGCGAGAGCTCGACACTCGCCTCGCCTCGGCTCGCTCGGCTCGCTCGAAACGAAACGGAACGGGACGCGGGACATTGCGAGGCCCGGCTATCGCGCTAATACCGGCCGTAAAGATCCCGACGGCCGCGAGCAAGCGAATTGTCATTGCGAAACAATGGCCGGGCGCGAGCGGCTAAGGACACGCGGTTAAATGCCGCGCGACATCGCCGGCCGATGTCGATATCGCGCGGCATTTAATGACGTCTCTATACCGGCTCTATATATATCTTTCTCTCGCTCGCAGTGTGTTGTCTCGTCGTGCCGCGAACGAGCGAGCGAGCGAGCGAGCGAGTGAGCGACGAACAAACGAAGCAACGAACGAACGAACGAACATAACAAACGTACGCAGGAACATGCGTGCGGAGGAACGCTGCGCCTTTCGAGCGTGAAAAGGAAATGCCAAGCGGAGTGTGTACGACGGAGAATCGCGAGCAAATTAGGATCGCCTCGGCGAAGACGACGACGACGACGACGACGAGGAGGAGGAGGAGGAGGAGGAGGAGGACGACGACGACGACGAGGTGCCGCGCCCTCGTCCCTCCTGTTGCGGCGATCGACGCTGTTAAGTATGCGTGCTCTGCCGCATCTAAAGACCGGAACGCACGATTCATTAACTACGGCTCGACGCTCTCTCGTCCCAGATGTGATTTATATCTGATCTCCCGTGCGAGACTTCGGCGGAGACGCGCGTCTTCCTCGCCTGCCAATCACACGGCGTTTCCTATTTAGCCACACAGCCGGATGCTAGCACACGGCGACCGTGGTCGACGTTGCTGCACGAGGAGGAAGAAAGATTGGTCGAATTAACGCGCCAAGTCGGCCGATGAAAGCGGCATTTCACCAGCCGATTCAAAGGAGCGAAAATCGCCGTTGCCTCCGACGAAAATGCGCTCGGCTCGCTCGTAGTCACGTTAAACCGACACCAATCTTCCTCTCGATGTAAAGGAACGAAGGTGTGGAAAGGTGGGCCGCGAGTGTTCTCATTATGGAAATATGCGAGACAATGTGAGAGAGAGAGAGAGAGAGAGAGAGAGAGAGAGAGAGAGAGAGAGAGAGCGTCAGGATGAGCGGCGCGAAGGGATCCGAGAAGAGGGGCTTCGTTACTCCGGATGCGCTCGCGTCCGAGGGGGTGAACGAGGAGTTTTGTGATTCGTCAGGGGCAACGGAGCCGTGTCGAAATGTTCGTATGGAAACGGACGAGCGGACTCCCCAGCCAGCGATGATCGAGCGAAAATAAGCGGCAATTTTCTAGACGAGCGCCCTCGCGCCTGTTCTCTCGCGTAATTCGAGCATCGCTTCACTGTGTATATTATTTTATACGAGCTCGCGCACGTGGACACGCAGCCCGGTGCTGTGTGCGTGTGTCACCGTAACGAGACAGAAAAAGAGAGAGAGAGAGAGAGAGAGAGGCGGGAAAGTGTATCGCGCGAAAAGCGAAGAGAGAATGAGAGACGCAGGGAAGGGAAGAGGACGAGAGGGAGAGACGCGAAAGGGACGATCCGGGAAATTGTGGGGAGATTAAGCCTGTTATTCGAGGACAACAATGGGTCGATCCGCAGTCCAGGAAGGGGACAACAGACCCTGCAGATGGATAGCAGGTAATGCCGGGGCTCTTCCGGTCTGCCAGCCGTCCCTCGGCTAAAGCGCATAAACGCTGTTATTGATAGATTTGGTGTAGCGGGAAGCGGCGTGTTTGCAGAAAAGCCGAGCGTGTCAATCTATTAATTGAGGCGCTGGCTACGCCGTCGTACCATACGCACACCTGGCGCTCCCGAGGAAACTTCGAGCGTGCCTCCTCCGACACTCGGGATTGATCCTGCCGCGGATGATCTCGGCGGGAAAATGAGTCCGGCGCAAATGTGAGAGATTCGCGCGTGCGCGCGTGTGTGTGTGATCCACTTTTAAAACAAGTGTCCTTCGACGAGTGTCGGAATCATTTGGACAAACACACATCATTCGCTTTCTATGGGTATGATTTGTCGAGTGTGCAATTATTATAGAGGTCGAGAGATTGGATATATGTTTGCCAGCTTCTCCAAACTATCGCGAGCTCCTCCACTCGAGAGCCATTCATCCACCGCTCTCGATTGACGATAACAGCTACGTAATGATAATATTTTTATTCCCTCGCGGTCGCGCGCGATTGCACTCTGTGTAACTCTTCGGGCTCTCTCTCTCTCTCTCTCTCCCTCCCTCTTCCTCTCCCTCGTTTTTATCAAACTTTCATTCGGAGACGTTTATATTTATGAGCACGACGGGCGACTTAACTGTCGAACCGATCGCCCTCGGTGCATGTATCTAATCGTCGGGTGAGACGAGAGAGAGAGAGAGAGAGAGAGAGAGAGAGAGAGAGAGAAAGACAGGGAGAGGGAGAGGGAGAGGGAGAGGAGGTGGCAGAGAGGAAGGAGTCATTCATCAACCCCGCGCGCTATCTAGTCTCGTAATTTTCGAGGCTCCCGTGTGATCGCCGGATCGTGCCACGAAGAAGAAGAAGAAAAAGGAGATCTTCTCATGAGCCGAGGCGATAGTGCGAGCGTCGGAGCGAAATTTCTCAATCACGCGGCGAAGGAAGGCGCTACCGCGCGCGCTAGATTAGCGGGCGACGGACATATTTACGGTTCTGATTAGAACTCCCCGAGTGTTTTCGGCGCCTGTGCATTGTCGCGCGCCGCTATCGCGCAAGAAAGTTACGCTCGCCTCCGCTATTCCCCCGCGTCCGCGTTTTCCATTCCACATATACCGGGCCGGCGACAAATCACGCCTCACTCCGCGAGGCTGCAATAACATAAATGAAACGTGGCGCGTTTTATCTGCGCGTTTACGAGCATCCTCCGCTACGAGACGGCCCGCTCGTCGATGATGAAGCATCGTGCTCGATATCGAGAGCGCGATCGATGTCGGGGATAACGGGACGGACGAGACGCCGCGTCTCCGTGTCCGATCGATCGACGACGGCAAGCCAGCGTCGACGTTTCGTTCCAAAAAACTGCTGGGAAAACTAAGCTTCCCCTCCCTGCCCCCTTAGCCGAGGAATGCGTCGTTGTTGTCAGAGTCAGAGCCGAGCGATTCCTCGGCAGCTTTTCGCGTCGAACTTCACACGCCGGCATTTCCAGTCCGCGACGAGGCTGCCGACGATATATTTGCCGTGCGATAATGTTCGTTTCGAAATAATCACGCGCGGAGGTGTCCGCGTCGCGAAAGACGAGAGCCCCGGAGTCGCCCCTCCCCCTCCGTGCCGCGTGAATAATTTCTCGGCTAATGTCCGAGGCGGAAACGACTTCGCAATTGGAGAGGTGTTAAACACCGTTAAATCGCGGCGCTCATTGAAAATTAATTGTCGACCGGCCGCTTCGCGGAAGACGCGGAGGACGGCGGGCGGGAGCGAGGGAGGGAAGGACAGAGGGAGAGAGAGAGAGAGAGAGAGAGAGAGAGCAAAGGAGAGACCGCGCGGATACGCTTTTTACCGTCGGTTGGACCGAGCTGTCGCCCGGTAAAACCTCTCGGTAAAAAATTCAGGACGTCGGCCGGGCTAATGGCCGCGCGACGGTAATTTTCAAATGATTTTTCGCCTCCTTCCTGCTTCCTCCTCCTCCTCCTCCTCCTCCTCCCCCCCCCCTTTTCGCTACCTGCGCTTTTTTCCCCTTTTTATTCCTCCCTCATCATATATGTCGTGCTAAAAGCTAATGCTGCTTCGGCTTTGCGCGCTTGTAGCCCCTTTTTTCGCTCTCTCGCACCGCTCTTTCTCTTTCTCTCATTCCTTCCCTTTCTCTCTCTCTCTCTCTCTCTCTCTCTCTCTCTCTCTCTCTCTCCCACGATCTATCTATCTCTATTCACTCTATGACCGTCTATGGCGAGTGAGAAACTCGCGCGAGCGAACGAATGAAATTCGAAAAAATGGAATATCGCTGCCTCCCCCCCCTCCTCCTCCTCCTCCTCTTTCACCTCGCATCAGCCGATCCATGATGTACAAATAAAAGCGGGCAACGCACGTACCCGTCGACGGGAAAATCAGAGAGAGACGCATCGACCGTAGAAAATAGACGAGACGAAACGAGGCGGCGAGAGAGAGATTCCGGGTTTACGGATTTAAAACGCGCCTTCGCGCGTTCGTTCCGCCGCTTTCTTCGCGCGTCGTCGCGCTCAGGCAAGGGGGAAGGAGACCGGGTTCATACAATGTGAGCATTTCTCTGTCGCGCGCATATATCTCGATTTTGCGGCCTCCCGATTCTTATTCCGTCGGGGTAGGGGGCAGGTGCGCAGAGGGTGCGGGTCGCTTTGTGCGTTAGATTTCGCCCGGCGCGAACAATGGGGGAGCTAACGATGTTCATTACCAGGTTGTCGCGCTTTAATAGATTTATGTTTGCGTCCCCTTAGAGGCGACATTGTTGCAGCGACGACTAACGACGATGATCCCGCGACTCGGAGCAAGCTCGTGCGACTCGTGCACACGTATGAGCGAATATTCGACGTTTCACGTCGCGCGAACGCGCGACCAGACGCGCAAACTCGATTATGCAACACAATCGACGCCGCCACGGGAAACTCCATTACAGCGCGAATGTAATCGCCGGTTAAGTAAACCGGCGCAAAATCAAGTCGGCGCGTCCCGCGACATCCGCGTGCGCGTATTTGTTTCGGCGAGTCGCGACTTGCGCGCAAAATTAAATTCTGCCCGGCCTAAAAGCGAACAATACGAGCGATATGCTGTGTGCTGCGCGTAGCTCTGGGATGCGTTCACGCCGAAGTCCAAGTTTATAAATCGATTAATTGTAGCATTATAGGAACGATTAATTAGCAGTTTGCATTTTTCACCTTACGACATGGAAACCTCCGCTGTAATTAGCCCGCGTACTTCCCCCGGACGTTATGGACAATATGAAGATACATGATATATTGCCGGGAAAGGAGAGACGATACTTTTTCTGCGCGCGCGCGTACAAACGCATCTGCTAGATTAAAATAAAAAAATATATATATATAAAATTCAGGACAAATCTTCTAGAATTTCTCAGATAAAAAACTTATGTTCATGTCGATCGAGATTATTCAGATTAAAGGAAATTCAGATAATTTGGATTTTTTTCTTATAGAAAAAAGAAAAGAAAGAAAATCCGCGACACGAACGGGTAGAAAACGAATCGATGACGCGCGCGCGTGCTGTGTCGGAGTAGCAGCAAGCTTTGCGTGTTTTGAGTCGCCTCCGCCTCTGAAAAATGCGTCGCGCTACATCCACCGTCACCCCCGAGCGACCCCGCCGACCCCGGACCGGCCGGGTCTCGCGGCCGGCGGACGGGTCAATTAGTTTGCATTTAAAATCGCTGATGCCGCCGACATTCGTTCGATTAAAACGCGCGCCGCACCACTTCGGCCCTCTTCACTCCCCCGAATTTTCCGCGTCGCGTCCACGGCCTCGAAACGCGCTCGATCGACGACTCTGTCGCCTGCGGACGGAACCCCGCCCCCCTGCGCCCGCCGTCGGGGGAGGAACGCGCTTCCGTTGAAAACGACGTTGTCTTTTTCCCTTCGCTCGTCGCCGCCGCCGCCGCCGGAGCGAAAGCACGGCAAGAGAGCGCATTCCCCGACGAAGATCTGTTTGTGAGGCCATTAGGGATCAGCGCGCATCGTAAATTCATTGATATATTTACTGTGTAAACGCGGCCAACACACTCGAGAGCGCGCGGCTACTCGGGCGCCGAGTCGCGCGCGGTAACGACCCGCCGTATTCGCCGCATCTGAGCACGTGAGTGTGTGCGTGGGTGTGTGTGTATAGGTGTGGGTGCGGGTGCTTGTGCGAAGCCGTGGGCTCTCTCGCTCGCGAAACTCGTAACGCAGCCCGATCGAGACCCGCACCTATCCCGGGATATGATATAATGCAAACAGATTTTACATCTCGCTTCCACGCGCCTCGTAGCTTTCGCTTCTTACGCGCGGGAGCTGCGTCCCCCCCGCGCTCCCCTTGCCCGCCGAAAGCTCCGACCGCGTCCGGGAATTAATTCCGCCGAAGCGGCGAATCCCGCTGATGTACGATCCGCGGGACGCGGCGGAATAAATTATTTTTTACCGCGCGGCATTCTGTATTCCGGCGGCCGGAGACGCGGAGCGCTTCCTAACGACGCGTCCGAGCCGCGATCTGTCGCGCGTCTCCGCGATCGAGAGTGGTTTCAGCGATCGATCGAGCTGCGGGCAGCGAATCCCCGAGGCAAGGAGTCGTGAAAAGAATCGATCTGCAAGTCCTCGGTATTCTCAACTGTGTAAACACCCTCAGATTCCCCCGGAATCGAGCTTTGCTTTCTGCTCTTTACTCTCTGCTCGAAATTGCCGGGGTAATAAATTGTCAAAATAGGCGACGCCCTGTAGACGCGATTTGATACTCGTGACTCCGAGATTCCCGAGCTGGTAGCTTTTTGAGCTTCGCTGCGAAATTCTCGGGCCGATAAATTGGCCAAACATCGCGTCGAAAGAGCGCCTTTGATATTCCCAAAGCGACTTTGTAAACTTTCGACTCTCCAATCAGCAGATTGTCGAAATGTCGCATCGGGAGCGTGTCTCCGATATCCCGGAGCTTATCTTTGTGAGCTTATCCGCCTCTCTCGCTCGCCCTCTTTAGATTGTTAGGTATCTCCACGATACAGTCGATTACTGTAAAATCGCCGCGACACGCGACAGTTGACGCGGGGCGGCAAACACGGCGGCGGCGCGATGACAGCGGAACATCCCGAGGAACTCTTGGTTGCACTCGCGGCAGTTTGTCTCTCCCGAGTTCCCGGCCAATTGGTGGTAGGTGGCTAGGTGCGAATTGCGACCATAAGCACCCGCGCAGTTCGCGCGCCGGCCAGATCGGGGATGATATGTGGGGGCCACGTTTACCCGGAAAATTTACGATGCAAACGCGCCGATGAATTTACGACCGTCGTACGTTAGCCGTCGTTTGTGTTGGCAAACAGGCTTACGCGGCGGCCGCGATATTCAGTAATCGACTAATCGCGCATGCAGCACGTGCGCGCGAAAGAGCGGCACGGGGGGGGGGAGGGAGGGAAAGGGGGCGGGGGGTGAAAATCCGGGCTGCGGGTTTTTATCGCCATCGTCAAAGTTGCGGGGACATCTCGAGGAAGACGGTAAAAAATGCAGAGAGTGGAGCGGCGACCGCGAATCCCTGTTTGCACGGGACGGAGAATGATTAATCGAACGGCGGATTTGTTTAATTCGAGCGGGACATCATTATTCATGAGATGCGGACCTCGGGCTTTAAACAGGGCTGTCAATTAGTCTGAATTGAGTTACGCGAAAAACGCCAAAGGGACGCAAAATGGGGACGCTGACAATTTTACGCTGATCGCGATACCAATCCCGCGATCAGCCCCGAGCCATCGCGACCGATATTTCTGTCGATAACGATGATATACGCGCATATTATGTTTTCACGCAAAAGCGAGTCAGTTGGATCATGCGGTGTATAGCGGCCTGGCAATTCGCGAGAAATTATCCACGTTCTGGATCTTGATCGCGAACGTTCCCTCTCTCTCTCTCTCTCTCTCTCTCTCTCTCTCTCTCTCTCTCTGTGTCTCTCCCCGAAATAGACCCGAGGTGCGAAGGATCCGTGAATCAGCCGTTGATGGCTCATCCGCCGCGCACATCTCGGCGTTTCTTTGAGAAACCGCAGCGCGCGATGAACAGCAGCGTCCTTGGAATCGGAGGGACGAATGAAGCAGGAGCCCTATTCTTGAATCTATACGCAACTTTACGTATACGCACGTTGCGAGTAGTAAAAATGCGCAAACGTGTTTGACACGTTTGCGTATTCTTGAACTTAATTGTGTAGTATTCGCAACTGTAGAAACGCATACGCTTTCCGCTGCGTTTAATTACGTTTGACAACATTGGAAGACATATGTACTTTCTGCAAATATCGACCAAAAATACGACACGACGAACTTTAATCGGCCGCGTTCGGCAGAACAAAGTGGAAAATATGGAACTGATACGGAACTAATATGGAAAAAATCTTCTTGGTTCTTTCATTATTTCAGCATGTTCTAACGCATTTATACTGATATGTTCTAACGCACTTATACTGGTATGTTTACTATTATATCGTCTAAATCCATTATTGTTACACAATTTTACTCTACAATTAAAATGCAGTGAAATTTATACGCTACTTTCTCTGAAATTTCGTATTTATTATTTCTCTTCACGGATATGTAAAGTCAGCTATTGTTTTCCACTCTTTTAGCCGTCTTAGCGTTGAATTATTCTTCCTCTTGACAACAGTGCGCTTCTGCGTGTACTCTTATACTCCACTTTCTGTACTTTGCATAACGTATCACATACGTTTCGAGAGAAACGGATGGTACTACCCATCCGTTGCATCGCGAATGATAATTTGCGTACACGTTTCACTCGCGACTGTCAAGAATACGGTCCTAGGGATTTTCCATTGCGATTAGTCGAAACTTGCCCACTTACGTATACGCGAGTAGTTCAAGAATAGGGTAGTTTGACCGCGGCAGCAGGCGTTCGCACGTTCGCGAAATTCGTGCGGGACGGCGGCGCACGATTTATTGCGAGTGACTAATACACTTCCGATGATAATGAGGCGGCACGGCAGCACACGGCACGAGACAATGGTCGTGCGGAAGTAGAGAGCCGAGAGTGTCGGATACGGTGACGGATACGCTCGGGGCCGGGCCGGCTGATAATCCGGCGAGATAACGCGGTCGCCGTATGATCCTTCTCCACGTGTGTTTCTACACGAGTGGGAGAGGCAATCGGGGGGTAGGAATGACTGCTATTGTGATGAGTGGTCGTAGCGGGATCCTCGAGTGGATCAGCGAGAGCGACCGGACAACAGACGTGAACCGCGAACAAGAAAACTGCGGCCGGGAGAGAAAAGATGATATTTTCGGGAATGCTCAGATCGAAGGGAACGCGCGTAGCTCTTTCAATTATCACTGTCGTGTAGAATATTAATAATCATAGAAGCTAGATTCATCAACAAGTATATAAAATAATTTGATCGTACGGTAGGTAGGTGCAGGCTGAAAGGGCTCTGAAAAGTTCTCGACCTGACACATACATGGCACTAGAAACTGTCAAACTATAATTGTATTGGAAAGTGGCGTATATCCCTGACATAAACCCATGTACAATTTTATTGGATCTGTCAAATCACTCGAGTAGTAGTAGCGCCAGTTGAAAACGCTTTGTGCAAGATTTGGGTGCCGCATTTGCTAACAATTGACCAAAAACGCATTCGGATGCGTGTTTCTCAAGAGCGTGCTTGGATCGTTTTAAGCAAAACGGAAAATCGATTTCAAGCGTCGTTTCATAACTGTTGATGAAACTTGGATCCACCGCTATACCACCAGAGCGAAAAGAACCTTCCGGAATCACACTTTAATGATGGTATTGAATTACTGGGCAAAACGTTGGAATAAATGTATTGAAGTTTCAGAAGATTATATTGAAAAATAAAACATATTTCACGGCAAAAACAAGTTTTTTTTTTTCATTGTTCAGGCCGAGAACTTTTCAGACTGCCTTCGTATGTTAAATTCCCTCCCTAAAAACACTCAGCGCGACCCCTCGCGATTCTCCTCACTCCGTCTGTCTCTTTTCCCCCCTCCCCTCTCTCTCTCTCTCTCTCTCTCTCTCGCGTGCGCGCGCGTACGTGCGATATGCTTGCAAAGGATTTCCTCGTGTCGAATTTTCCTCGAACTCGCGATCGTCCGGCGCGATATGACTCTTCGTGTCGCGGAAGCAGCCAAGACGCGCCCATTCGCGCTCCTCTCGTTTCCGCACACGTCGCGACGCTACGGCGGCGCGGTTGCGTTTGACTTCCCTTCCATCACGTACTTTCCGGTCGTGTACCTCGGCCGACGGTAAGCGAGCGCGGTGTGCCCGAGTAATCCGATCACGTAATCGCCCATCACTCGCTACCCAGTCTATCGAAATCACGGGCCGGCCGATGTTCTCGGGCGTGGTGGGTCCGAGAGATTCGAGCTCGCGGAGGGAGGGAGCTGAGGGAGGGGGCGGCAAACGAGGTCGAGGGTCAAAATTTGCCGGTCTCCCTCGTAAGTACCCCCCGGGGACAAATCTGCACTCTCTCGTCAGAACGCCCCTTCCTCGCCTGCGTCCCCCTGCCGCCTCGCCGCCCTGCTTGCGAGCCGCGAGCTGTGCGAGTGGCTGTCCTGCGCTCGCAGCCGTTCTCGCTAATTTCCCGCTGGCCGATCGCCCCCACGCACACACATCGTCTGCCGATTTCACTCCTGCGGCCACTTCTCGTCGAGGGTGAAACGAGTTTCGCGTTTCCGATCCTCGAGGTGATACTTTCAGTAGAGGGAAGCGCCCTTCTTCTCGCGAGCAGAAACTTCCAGCGGCGCCGGAGCATCCCCGAGGTGACGCTCGCGCGAGTGCTCGGTCTTCTCTTTCTCTTCCTCCTCCTGCGCTCCCTTTACTTTCCTCTGCACGGAAATCTGCTTCCCCTTCGCAAACTCCGCGAATTCCTGACCCCTCCCCGCCGTACGCATCAATATCTCCCGCTGAGGGGAAAGTTAAACAGCGTCGTTATAACTATAAGCCGTCCGCGACTTCCCCCCTCCCCCTCCCGCCCGAGAGTCCTGCGCCGTCCAACTTGCGCAGGAGTTTTATCGATTGCCGCTCGCGATCCTCCGGAGGACCGAGGCGGTCCTCGCGCTCGGCACACACGGAGGGGGGGGGGGTGTGTGCCTTGGGTGTCCCCGTTGGCCCTCGGCGAATTTCTCGATTGATTCGGAGCTGATTTCTCCACGGTGAAAATTCCATTCTTCACTCCCTCCCTCACTCCTCCCCCCGCTTAGATTGTCCTCGCAACCTTCGTCGTCTGCGCGATATCTCCGCGATGAAGATCCGATACCGCCCATCTCTCTTCCTGCCAAAAGTTCATCCCGCGAATACGTGCCCTGTCCTGAAATTCCTGCGCTCACTTTCGCCGAGGACAAATCCGCCCCAAATTGAATCCGAAGACGAGGGAACGCGCGCGGTGAGATCCCAGGACATCGCGTACATTATTACCGCGTCGTTGCGCGGCGCGGCGCGGCGCGGCGCGACGCGATGCGACGCGACGAGGGATGCGCGGGATTTCCGCGGCAAGACGAAGAAAGAGATAGAGAGAGAGGCAGAGGGACAGCGGCAGGAGAGGGAAGAATCCTCCGGCGAAAAGTTTTCGGGGAGGACTCGGGGATATTTCAAATACCCGACAAATTTTACGGCCCACCCCGAGGGGGCTTTACGAGCGGCTATGAAAGATCAAGCGAGCCGATGCTGACTCGGACGAAGGATATTTATTATCCCGAGTATGTGCCGCGCTCGCGCGCGCACACGCGCGTACACGTGTGTATGTATATTATATACAACCCCCCCCCCCTCGACAGCCCTCACGCGTGTGCGTGCGGCAAATATTACGTACACAGCCTTGGCCTATGTGCGCCTAGACGCGTGTGGGAAGGGGGGCAAACACGGGACGCGCGCGCGTGCATGTGTGTGTGTGTGTGTGTGTCTTATAAGATATTAGACCCTGCGGTCTAATATACTCACTCATCCTTCTCGACTGCACTTCCCTTTCTCCCGGGATTCTCGACTCCTCTCAATAGAGGGAGAGTCCTCCGATTCCTCTGCCTGCGTCTGCTATGTGCGTCGGCATCTGCGTGCTCTCGCGATTTCGAGGGAAAATTTCTCGCAGAGTCGGATTGTTTCGTCGCGGATTTTATGACGTCGGAGGGGGTGGAGGGAGCTCTCTCGTTGGACTGCGACTGCAGTCCGCGCGATAATTAATTAATAAATTTTTTTGGGATCGTAGAATGGAGCAGAATATTTTCCAAGACTCGACATTATGGGCGAAAAATGTGAAGAATAATTCCGCAAAATTCCCAAACTCAATTCTGGCATCGATATTCCTCTGCAGGAGAAGGCAGTTCTTACATTAAATTTCATTGACATTGAAATGTCTCTTACGGATTTCTCGTTCGCAAGCAAACTTCTCTTAGGTTGAACGGAATTTTTCGGGATTGCGGGAAGACTACGGGAAGACAACGACACACATCTTGACCAAGAAAACTCGGCGATCTGCTCGACGGAATCACGCGAAATCGTGCAGTGAGCGGCGTAATCGAGACCGGCGCGGCGGCGGAAATTTCTATTATGGCCGAAGCGCGCGCTCGAAAGCGCACCACGAGCGTGCGCGGTGCTGCGACGATAAGGGAGATCAGTTTCCCGAATATTGCCCGAGATCAGATTTAATTAATTCCAACCGTACGTATATACATAAGCTCATGTAAACACACGACGGATATATTCGACAGCGGACACCCATACACGCGCACACACACACACACACACACATATCCATCCACTCGACCGTGCAGCCGCGCCAACTTGTATTCTGCAATGTAACGCGCAATGGATCCTGCGGTCTAATATCCTCGTCCTTTGACTCTCGGTTCCTTTCGGTAATCCTTTCGCCTCCGCCCCTCCCCTCTGCCTCAGCGCCCATGGCCGCTAGTGTATAAAGTACATCGACGTTCTCTCTCTCTCTCTCTCTCTCTTTCTCTCTCACTCTTTCTCGTCGGCGGCCGAGAAGGATACTCGAACGAAAAGCCTGCCGCCGGAAATTCCGCGACTCCTCTCGCGCGTAACTCGGGCTCGGGCTGGCGAATTATCGATTTTTCGCCGCAAACGATCTTCCGGCGGTTCGATACGGCGAGCCGGAGCGCTTCTCCACGGCACTTGGCGGCGCAAGGATAACGCGCGACATAGATGGGGCGACGTACATGGCGACAGGCTGAGGGGGCGAGCGAGGGCGAGTAAATACATACGGCTTATAACGTATTAGACCCTGCGGTCTAATATACTCACTCATCCTTCGGCGGCTCTCCCTCCGCCCGGAGGAGCGAGATTGCTCCCGGTGTCCTGCGCGTCGCGACGCGCCGCGCCGCGCCGCACCGCCACCTGTGCGCGCGACCCTCGCGAAGCTTTATTACTTCGACTTCGGGCAATAAAGCGCAGAAGCTCGTTACATTCGCCGCTCGTTACGCTTGTAACTGCGAGCGCGACGTGACTTGGTCCTTCCCGGCGGAAACTCCGAGCGCGCGTCTCTCCTCGACATTTCCTCGCGCTTGAATCGCAATCTTGGCAGCCGCTCGCTCGGTGAGCCATTTCTTCCCGTTGAATACGCGACGAGATCGAACCGAGCATTCTGATCGGTCCGACGTGTCCCCGCTGTGAAACACGTAGAGAGAGAGAGAGAGAGAGAGAGAGAGAGAGAGAGAGAGAGGAGCTCGTAGAAACGAGTCCGCAGGACACTCGAACGTGCGCGCGTTCGGGAATAATTCGGAAGCGAAGGAATCAATAGTGTTCGACCAGTGATGGCGACTCCGTTATTTTCGTTACACGTTTCCGCGGCGTCAAATAAATTCGAGCGCGCGCCGGGCTGCGCAGGATCATCTCCATATTCATCGCGCTAAAATTCGACGCGTGGCTCGCCGCGGCGCCGCGCAATTTCACGTACGCCAATAAATACGGTGCTTCCGGTAACGTATTAAACCCGGACCGAGCTCTAATATACTCTCGTCCTCTCTCTCTCTCTCTCTCTCTCTCTCTCTCTCTCTCTGCCCCCCTCTCTCTTTCCCGTTCTCGCTCTCGGCTCCAGCTACCCCGAGGGAATCCGCTCTCGACCGCTCTCAGACGTCCTTCGCACCTACACGCGCACACCAGCGCGACCAACACCTGCTTCCTACGGGGAGATGAAACGTTACAAGGCGCGCAACCGCACGATCTACCGCAATATGGTCAACAGAGCTGCGAAATAAAAACTTTATGGCCCGGCCGGGCGATAAACTCTCGGATCGCGGTCTCAGAGATTCGCGCTTCGCGCCCTCTCGAGAGGCGGCAGCGAGCGCGCAGCTCGGTCGTCCTCGGGGCCGGGACGGGCGATTAGGACGAAGGTCCTTGCGGCGCGCGCGCGCGCGTACGAGCGTGTGCGTGTACGACGACGGCGATTAATAAATTCCGCGATAATAACCGCGCGAGAAGTCGCGACCGCAAAAATTCGCGCAGGTGTCTAATTGCGAGTCGCTGCGGTACGCGCACGCGCGCGCTCGGCGACTCTCCTCGCCGCGGCGGCGGTTTGCGATCGGCCGGCCGAGGATATTCGCTCGCGGCGTTTCGTGTTTGTTCGGACCGGTGTAATGAGACCTCGGGATTCTTCGTTGTTCCTCTCGCGTTTCGCCTTCATTAATTTCCTTCTCGGAAACGCTTCTGAGATTTCTCACGCGTCCCCGGGAACGCTCTGCATAGCGTTGCAATCACAGGGGAGCTGCGCGCATATCGGACTGCGCTAGATAAGATTGGAGAAAATTACGGAGCGTCTCGAAACCGCGAGAACGAATCACCGGAAAGCTACGGGCGCACGGGCGATCACCGTGGCGGACGTCGCGTCAGCCGCAGAATATTTTTCCCCGACGGGGTCGCGGACGAGCTGAACGAGAAAGAAGGAAAGGAAAGGAAGGAAGAAAGAAAGAAAGAAAGAAAGACAGACAGACAGACAGACAGAAAGAAAGGAAGAAGGAAGGGAAAAAGGCAGAAAAACACGCCGGACGCTTTTGTTGTTTCGTTTCAGAATCTGGTTATAACAGCCGCGTGTGCGAGGGCACAAAAGGATCGGGGGAAAACATCGGCGGGGTGCTGCGGGCGTGGTATGCGTGCTCATGTGTTCGCGTGTGTGCATGTGATTAAATATCGAGTGATATACCTTTGTGCGCTCGACTCGGTGCGCTTGTCGGTGCGGACGCACCGGCGGGATCGTCATTTTTACGCTCCGCCGGACGCGGTCTCGCGTGTCCGTCGTAGCGAAATCGCAGAAGGGATACGCGCGGGGCGTACAGCTTCACGGGCAGCGGGGGCGGGCCGCGGGGAGAGACGGATAATTCGCCGTAATTGCAAAATGGAAAATTACAGCTCGAAATGTGCCGAGCTCAGATTACCCGCGCCTACCGCGCTCTCGTGCGCAATTAGGGAATAATCAATCGCCGGGTGCGTATCGCGTTTCGTATTCATTAGCCAAATGGAATCTCGCGAGCGAGCGAGGAAACAAACATAATCGCGATTTTCGGCGAGGAGCGTCGTTTCGCGAAACGGACCGCAGGGGAAAGAGACTAACGTCGTTGTCGTCGTCGTCGCCGTCGCCGTTGTCATCGAGGAGGCCTGTTGTGGGACGAAAGGGAAGCTCGTTACCGATCTCGGGCTGGAGAGAAAAGGTATCTCGTGAAAAGTACACGTTAAACGTTAAAATGCGAACGCGTTAAACATTCAGAGACACATACACACACACACACACACACACACACACACGCACATGTAAGACGTTAAAAGCACGTGTACACGACAAATACGGGCGGATATCGGCGGAGATTAATCGACAACCAGCCGATTGCGCATATCGGGCCACGATAACCGAGCAAACATTGGAGCGCCTAGATCACGAGCGACGGAAAAAGGAAAGACACACACACACACACGCGCGCGCGCGCGCGCACAGTGAGCGAGAAGAAGAGAGAGAGTGAGAGAGAGAGAGAGGGGGGGGAGGAGAAAGGCAGGAAAGAAGAACGGTATCCAACGCGTGCGCGACAAGAAGTGCTATTGATACGGCGGAGCGGCCGAGTCAGCATGAGTCTTGAATTTCGCGGCCGGGCGATATTGATTTTAAAGCCGATAGCAACAATACGCGAGAGTAGGCGAACGAGAATAACTAACTGCGATTATGGACGAATAAGTGGAGCGGGAATAACAAGCATAGATTACGCGCCGATGCCTGAAATATTTCGCAGCGAGCCGCGCGGCGTAATGCGCGCGGTATTCCGACAATTTGTACATGCACGCGATAAACAAATACACCCGGCAAACGGGAGAGTTACCGTTTCCGCCGTGTTTGTGAATGAAAAAACAGCAAGCAAGAGAGAGAGAGAGAGAGAGAGAGAGAGAGAGAGAGAAAGAGAGAGCGTGTGCGCGCGCGTATACGCGGTCTCTCGCGAAATCTTCATCCCCCGAATAATCCGGGGCTCGGCTCAACCAAGACATTTTTTCGAGTCTGCTTGATCAGCGTGGCGGAGCGCTTGGGAGTAGAAGCGAATCAATACGATAGCGCGAATCTTGCTTCCCACGAACGAATTACGATGCATCGTCGGTGGTCGCGCGGACTTATTATCCAACGGACTCGAGCGTCTCGAGCGTCGCGTCGCCATCGGCAGGAGCCGATCGCACACACGGAGAGGGAGGCAAGGAGAGGGATACAAAACGAGACTTTGATTTTACGTGCGCTCATATCCTCTCAAATGAAATCTCTCCTATGCGAGAGGCTGCGCAGGACAGGATCATCGTCCCGACGCACCTCACGGCGAACAATGAGAGACAGAGACGACGACGTCAGTGCGAGGAACGCGGCTCGCTGTCGCGGCGTCGGATAAGGGAGAACGTGGGAGCAAGAGAGCATGAGAGACCGCGGGACACCCTGCGGGGAGGGGGGGGGAGGGCGCGGACCGCGTCACAAATTGGTTTCATTGTTCGGCTAATGAAAGCAATAACTCGCGGGCGGTCGAGTCGTACCGCGTGCGCGCGGAATTGCGTGCTGCGGAAGGGGTGCATCGCGACGCGCACCCACGCATCGGACGTATAGGGTGCTATAGCGGTGACGCTGGCGGCGGGCGGACACAGGCAGGACGTAGCGACACAGGGGACGGTTGCCGAATAATGTTGCGCATCGATCATCCGCGGTTGCCAATTAACGAGACACGGCCGGTTACGCCGGCCGCGCGCCGCGCGCAACTGTGTTTTCACTCGCAGCGGCAGATGCGATGCGATGCGATGCGATGCCGAGCGGCGCGTCAGTCCGAGCTAGAGCCGCCCGAATGAAAGATGCATCGGGGGGCGGAGGAGAGAGAGGGAGAGAGAGAGAGAGAGAGAGAGAGAGAGGTCCCCTAGTAGATCAGCCGTCTGTCACCGAGTCACGGTCGTTCGGTGCTGGCCGCGGCTGGAGATTGTTGGCAAAAGCGCGCCAGGAAGGGTGAATCTATTTTGTCGTCGAGCATACAACGCCATTTTAAAAGTGTCCCGCGAGCGCTTTGAGGTTGCTTGAAAATATTGTCTGGTATATATGCATGTGATACGCGTCTACCGACGCGTCACCATCGGCTCTGTCTTTTTTCCTCTCTCTCTCTCTCTCTGTTTCCTCCCCCTCTCTCTTTCCTTCCTCTCCCCCGGTCTATCTTCCCGTCACGTGAAAAGCCGTTTTTCACGAGTTCGTCAGCACGACGGACGCATATTAATCGCGCGATGCACGTGCGCGAAATCGCTCTCAGCGCGGCCTCGCGAGCGAGCGAGCGCGCGCCTGCCTCCTTTCACATTCGTCGGCCGTTCCTCCTCGCAGTTTCACCGGGGAGGAGACGGCGGGGTGCGGGAGCGCGGCGCGTGCCTGCTCTTTCTTTATCTAACCTACCTCCACGTATCGATCTGTCTATCGAGCTGTCTATCGATCTGTTCGCTCATCTGTCTACACGCGTTTTCACCAGCACGTGTCGGCGCGTGGAGATGCGCGGGTAGAGGGGGGAGGGTTGCCTCAATCCCCAGGGTTGATGCACTTAGCGCCTGGCCAAATGATTTACTCGACATTTACTCGCGGGCTTTAACTCTCGTTAAAACAACCGCCCCGGCCTAGTCTTCTTCCTTTTCCTCCTTGTCTTCCTTCTCCTCTTTCTCCCACCCACCGCGGCTCTCTTAACTTCTCTTTTTCCTTCGTCTTTCTCCATTTCGCTCCGCTCTTCGCCGCGAGGACGCGGGCTCCGGTTTGGCGCGAAAGTCGCGCGACGCGTAACTGACGAGGATTCCCACGCAGCCTCCCTCGCGATTTCCGCCGGTCAACGCGAGCTAAAAATAGCGCCCGCTGCGAATGAGCATATATAATCCGCGAGGCGATATTTTAAACGGCGTTACGTAATGGATACAGCACACACGCGTGCAATCGTTCGTCGGCCGGACGGACGCGATAAAATGAACTATTTCGGCCGGCGGGTTTTTCAGCCGAATAATCCGCAGCATATTCCGCGCGCGCGTTGCGCGATTAAAGCGAATTTTCATTTGGAGAATATCAATGGTCATCGATTCGAGTTACCAGGTACGCGCGCGCGTGCGCGCGCATGCTCGAATAATCAGATAAAGTATCGTTGAGCGCGTCGACGCGACGCCGCGATGATCAATCAACTCGGAATTACGCTGCCGCTCTCTCGCTCATGATCGTCGTCGTCGGCGTCGATGTCGGCGCCGTCACCGTCGGCGTCGCGTGCGTCCGCGCGGCTTTCGTTCGTTCGTTCGCGGACCCCGCGCATCCTTCGGATCGCGTTAACGTCGCACTAATTGGGTGCTAATGCAATCGCGCGCGCAGCAAAACGCAATTTCACAGAGATTACATTTAATCATTAACCGGCTCTCGCGCGTGACGGGTCGAATGAGCGGCGCGCGAATTATCCGCGCGGTTTAACCCGCCGGGGACCAACTCCCCGGCTGTGTTATCTCTGTCTCCGTTCCCATCTCTCTCTCTCTCTCTCTCTCTCTCTCTCTCTCTCTCTCTCTCTCTCTCTCTCTCTCTCTCTCTCTCTCTCTCTCTCTCTCTCTCTCTCTCTCTCTCTCTCTCTCTCTCTCTCTCTCTCTCTCTCTCTCTCTCTCTCTCTCTCTCTCTCTCTCTCTCTCTCTCTCTCTCCGCAGGTGGTCTCGCGTGAAAAAACTTGCCGAGGATGTAAGCAACGCTACGTGGAAAATGCCGCCGCGAGAACGACGAGATGTCCTACCGTCGAAAAATCGCCCCCCTCGCCTCGGAACAACCTCGTCGACGGATAACTCGCGAGAGGAACGCCGCGAACGTTCTTTCCTCCCTCTGCCGCCCTCTTCCGCCCAAGTTCCGTCGATAGCCACCCCACTGTGCCTCCCTTCTCTCGCCCGCCCTCGATACAATGACGGATGAATGGATCGACGCCAAGGATGCTCGACGGGATCGTTTCGATTTCGAGTTTATCCACTTGATATCGCGAGCCGCGTGTTACGACGCAAACAACTTGATCGAGTTCGTCTATGAAGAGGATACCAAGTCGATTATATTTTTCCCCTCTCCTCACCTTTCCTTCTCTCTCTCTCTCTCTCTCTGTCGCCGCTGCGTTGCATTGCGATCGCGTTCCGCTTTCGCTCCGCCGGCGCGGCGCGAGGAACGGCGACGACGCGATTAAATCGCGATTCTCGCGCGCGCACGTCCATGCAGCACGCAAACGCACCGCGCGTCTCTTTCTCGCCCGTATCCGGGCGATCGCTCGATCGCTTTCGAGCAATTACGCGCGGCGCGCGAAGCCGCGAGAGCTCGCACGACGATGCCGGCTGATAACGCGGCGATAACGCGCCGGTGTTATCCAGACGCCGCGCGCGCGCGCAGCGGAGAGCCTCGCGGCGCGAGCGGTTGTTCCGACGGCGCGGCGGATAATCGCGAGTTATCGGACGTAAATTAATAGCGCTCGTTGTCGCTATCGGTCGGCTATCGCGGCCGTTCATTGCTTTAATTGACGTCCATTCAGCGCGGCCGCTCGCCCACACGTCTCCGGCTATCCGCACTTCTGTTTTCTCCGTCAGCTCTCTAGGAATAACCAAACACGCTTCCACTCCGCGAAATTCAAGCACACAGAGGGTACACACCCGTTGCCGGGCAAGCGAACGAGCACCTATTGGATCGCTTGAGCGCAGGGCGCGCTCACACGTCGCTGTACAAACTCGCGCGCGACTCTCGTCGACGACGGAGGAGCCCGCGTCGTTAAGGGGACTGGACGGTCAGTTTTTTGATAATATTTTGTGACGAACTGAATAAATGTGCGAGAATGAAAATTTTTGATATATTTATATAACATATGAAGAGTAGGAAGATTTTGTTTATTAACAAATATTCATATCAATATACGTCCACTTAAATTTCAAACGCGTTTCTCTCGAAATTTTATTGTTCAACTTTTTGCAGTGATCTCTCCGAAACTGAGCTTCGTATCGATTTGAAATTTTAAAGCAATAATATTTGTTCATCTGACTCTCGGGTGAACCATGGACGGTGAACTCCGTCCAAATATTTCATTTCGAGATATTAATTTTTTTTATTGTAAAAGAACCGAAAAATTTGAATTTTTTCCTAATAATAGCTGCCATTTTGTTAATTTTGCTCGATTTTCTTTTATAGTGCTTCACCGAATAATGATAAGCCTCCTTAAGATTTCTAGCTAAAATTTGCTCTGATCGGACCACCGAGAGCCGAGATATTACTGCAAAAACGACAACTTGAAAAAAAAAGGAGAGTATATTTCAGCAGAGTATATATCGTATATTTATATGAGTATTTGTTAATAAACAAAATTTTTCTACTTTTCACATCTTGTATAAATATATCTAAAATTTTCATTCTTGCACATTTATAATTCAGTTCATCGCAAAATATTGTCAAAAACGATTATTAATATTGTCAAGCACGATTTTTCAACAATCTGACCCTCCAGTCTCCTTAAACACTCGCGGCTGGCTCGGGTCTACCGTGTCCACGTGGTATTTTTGCGCGTTGGTATTTTACGCGCGCCCGCGGGTAAACGCAGCCGCCGAGTTAACCTCGTTGAGAAGCTCGTCTTTCCGGTAAATGCTCCCGACGTGTTAATTATAATTAGCGAATCGCGCGCCTCGCTTTCGTCAAGCCCGGCGAGAACGGTCGCGCGCCTCGCGAAAATCGCGACCGCGACGCGCCGAGGGGAAAACTTCTTCGCAAGTCCCGCGGACAGACTGAGACCCGGAGCTCTCTATTCCGGACGAACTCGTCGAGTTGTCGCTTGAATATACTAAAAGATCGAAAGTTTAGGGTATGGGCTTTCCGATGGAAATTGCTCAATTTTACCCGACGATTATACTTTGAACGCACGCTGGCTGAAAAACGGATAAACAGGCATCATGTTTCCCCTTGAATGAGGTATTTGTTTAATGTGCATCCACAAGCGAAATAATCCGCGCATAATGACAAGTCACTTATCACCAGCCGCGGAATAATACGCTCACGACGACGTTCAGTTTTCGCCAAAATGATGCGCGGTGATACAGGATTGTCAGTTGAACAGTTGATTGTCTCCGATTTCTGAAGTTAGTTGCGTATTTAGAGCTGTGATGCAAATCGATCAGAAACCTGTCGCTTCGATCGCTCTGGTAGAAACCGGTCGCGTCAATCGCCCACAACGTGCACGGCACGTTGTTGCACCACGTGTAACATTATTGAGAATGAGAAGGGACACACGAGCCTTCTCAGAGCAGAGCGACGCTCATGGCAAGTCGGGAAAAGCTAAGAAAAAATGGAGAGACGGCGGCTCGAAGGGGTAGGAATGTTTCTCGATAGCCGGTGCTTTTGCGAGATCGGCCCAGCCAAGCGGCATCCGCCGTCTGGATGTGTCTCGTCTCGCCGAAGAGGAAAGCAAGGATCCCTCCGCAGCGCCGAGGAGGAATCCTCGCCCCGATCCACGCGAACTGAATTACGGTCCAATTCGGGAGGGGGTGGGTGCGTCCATCTCGCCTTGTCTTCCCCTAGTCTCCCCACGGAGAAAACGCGGGCCAATTCCGGATTCCGGGCAATTTAACCGGCCGGTTCGCCAGGTCCATATGTGGCGCCTGGCGCGGCCAGGTCGGTGCGACGACAGTGAGGATCGTACAGCGGGATAAGAGGGCGCGCGTTTCAGCCCTCCGCCGTCGATGAGCTCCGAAACGAGCTTGTTATTTTTTACTGCGTGGTCCCGACTTCAACGGCGCACAGTCCTCACTTTTATACCGGCCGATAAGAAGCCGATGGGGAGGAGCGGAATAAAGGATTTACGATATCCTGCCGCGGCGGGAGCAGCTCGCGAGTATGCCGTGTCGAATGAGCTATAACGCGCGAGATTTTCATATCCGTCCCGCTCGGCGATGCCCCCTGCTGTCTCTCTCTCTCTCTCTCTCTCTCTTGCTCTCCTCTCTATTTCTTAATCTCGCGGAAAGTATCGCGTGCCACGAAGATGTATCCCGAGGAGCGACGAGAGTGCACGGCGGCTTTTCGGCCGGCAAGGCCGACGTGCTTTTCGCACGCGAAAGCAACACGGCGCGCACAAACGTCTTTATCTCTCGGCGAACGAATCGCTCCTTCCCGCGCGATATATACGGTGTCGCGCAAATGCATCCGATCCTGTCGTGTCTCGCGTCACTTCAGCGTCGATATTAACCGGCAAAGATCTCGACGACCGATTCTTCAAGGGAAGGGTCACCTTTCCAGAGAGGCGAGTTCTCGTGAAACGAATCCCACGATACGACCGATAACAACGCAGTGATATAAATTCGATGGGTGATTACTTTTATATTCAGCACTGGTAATTGAGATATCGAGCCGAAACTCTCGAAGCCCCTCGCTCATGCTCGACTTTCCCGAAACGGCCGCGCCGGTGGCGCGACGCGCTCGAAACCCGCGTTTGCGGGTGAAAGTGAGAACGGTGCCTGGGAGACACACCTTGTACAGACAGGCGGAACATCGCCGCCGAGCCGAGCCGAGCCGAGCCGAGCGGGGACACTAAAGTTGTCCCATTCCGCGTACCTAAGTGCTCCCTCGTTCTCTCTCCATCTCGGGCTGGTAGCGCGCGATCCGGCACGGCCAGGCCGCGCGACTGATGGCGGCATAAACAAACACGTGTCCGCGGATGAGACCATTTGTAATGAGAACGGCGAACACCGCCGCCGCCGCCGCCGCCGCCGACGACGACGAGGAGGACTACAACGAGTCAGTCGGAGGACGAGGTCGAGAAGCGAGCGCCGTTTATAGCGGCGCTCGTAGCGCGCGACCATTACACCGCATCATCCCGCGAAAGAAGCCGTTCCACATCGCCGAGCCATCCCCGCATACGATACACGGTGACACGCACGAGAGACACGTGTTCAGCAGTCACGCGCGCGGAAATCTCGTTCTCATTCCGGGCGCGAGACGACGGCGACGTCTCGAGGAGAGAAAGAGAGAGAGTCGCGCGCGTTGACAGCACTCGACGATCGAAGGATGACGACGGCGCGCGGCTCCCCTCGCCGTCCTCCTCGTGAGCGACATTTTTAAGACGCTACGGTACGGTTACGCAGTCTCTTCCGTGTTTATGGCCGGTTGCCTTCGTATACTTTATTACAGCGCGAAGCTCGAAATAAAGTCGCCGAGTTAGAGCGACGTTGGCCCGTGGCTCGCGAGCGAAGCGTGTCGGACGCCCGGCAGGAACGAAAGCAGGAAATGTCTAGGAAGCGAGACGATTGCACGATTGCTCGAACGAGGAGCTGCATCCTCGCCGTGTCGGTTCTGTGCGGGAAAAACGCGGGGAAGCGAGCATCGAGATCCTGAGACGAGATATTCTTACTTCGAATAATGGACGGAAAAGACAACCCCCATCCCCCCTCTCCATCTGTCGTCTCACCCTCTGAGTATATCGTGCCGCTAAATTTGGGGGTGCAGTTCCGAAAAGCCCAAACCTTCGATTGGGTTGAAATGTTGTGGAAAGCTTCTCTTTAACTCCGAAATGAAAACCCTTGAAGGAGTTTTGACGACAAAGTCCCATTCACCACCTACGCCCGGTCAGAGTTTAAACAGTGTTTCCACTGTATCTTCGAAAGTATTGATTTTGGAGCAAAATGTATGTGACAAAAAATGAAGCTCGTGAAACGCTCTAGAAGAAAGGTCATATATATTATTAACGTAAATGCAATACTTTTGCAGTTATGTTGAATAATAGTTGAAAAATAGTGAAAAGGTTGTTCTCAATTACATTTTCAAAGTCAATATTATAGAAGTATGAATTATTACAGAAGAAGATTTTAAAGTAAAAATATTTTATATGGCGTGGGGAGGTATGTACCAAACTTTTTTGTTAATAACTTTTTAATAAACAATGCATATCTTTAACAACGTATGTCAAGACTGTTGAAATTAGTGGAAGCGAGGTCGTCGGTATTGTAAACAATAACATTTTGTAAATATCTATTTTTGAACATAATGGTAAAAGTATTGCATTTACGTTAATAATATATATGACCTCTTTCGTAGAGCGTTTCATAAGCTTCATTTTTTGTCCCGTACATTTTTCTCCAAAATCAATATTCTCGAAGATACAGTGGAAAAACTGTTTAAACTTTGACCGGGCGTAGGCGGTGAATGGGGGGGGGGGGGAGGCTTTGTCGCCAAAAATCAAGGGTTCTCATTTCGGAGTTAAAGAGAAGCTTTCCACAAAATTTCAGCCCGATCGAAGATTTGGGCTTTTCGGAACTTTATCCAAATTTGGTTTTACATATAATATTAACACATATCGATTTATGAAATAAAACTTTACGAACAAGGTGCCCGATCGAGCAATAAGAATAATGACGCTGATAACAATCAGGATAATGATTTCGACCTCGCGTGAAGAAACGAGCCTCCTCGCGGCTCCTTTGACGACGCTCGTTGCTAAATAGCTCCTCGAGTTAAGAAGTCCTCCCGCGTAAAGAAGAGAGAGACGCCCGCGATGTCGCGACACTAATCTGTTCTTCCGCGTTGACCGTGTTCGCGAAAGTCGTTTAATTCTCGTTAAATAGCTCATTAAATATCGGATTAAATCCCTTCGGGAGAGGATCCCGCGGCGTAAATTACCTGAGATGAGAGCACAATGTTCCGCGGTGCGCCGCGTCGCACATTTCACACGCCGCTCGCAAGCGAAATATACAGAACATAAGCGGCGAATAGGAGGCTCCTTCGGCGATGTTATCGCGATCCTTTTCGCACCTTATAAAGCCGCGGCAATTACTCGCTGTTACGCTTGCACGCGGCCTTCCTTAATTCATCGCTTTCATTAGCGGTCGGTGCCGGAAAGCTCATGAAAAAAATCCACCAGCTCGTCGGCGAAAGAGGGCGAGCGAGAGAGGGCAAGAGCGAGGAGAAGAGAAATAGAGAGAGAGAGAGAGAGAGAGAGAGAGAGGAGCTAAATATTTCACCACTCGACTCTCTGTCGGTGCCTTGATCAAGCTCTAATCCTGGAGCTCGTTTAATCCGCTGGCCGCGTTCTCCGGGCTCTCGCGGGAGTTTTGAAAGTTGCGCGCTTCTCGTGAAAATTCGATGAAAAGCTCTGCGAGATTTTCTCGCGTCGAAACGGATGTTTCACGGTCTCGCGGAAAACCGTATCGCGTCGTGTCGCGTCGCGCTCACAAACGAAGATTCGCCGACTCGGCGGCCAGGAGGCGAGGAGAAGTCGCGAGAGCGGTGTCTCGTCGGCGGCGGCGCAGGGCGATTAGCGGCACGCTCGCAATTAGAGGCGGCCGGTCGAAATCGTTAGCGGACGAATCGGCCGTTTCGTTCTAATGTTAACGTGACATGTTCTCCTTCTCTCCCCTCCCCCCGCCGCGCGATGAAAACGCAAGCCCGCCGTTTTCCGCCGGTCGTCGGCGGCTGCACTCATTAACGTCCGGCCGCGGTGCCAACGCGCGGCGCCGTTAACGCCTCGTTAGCGTTTCGCGAGCGAGACGTCGCGATGGACGCGCCGCGCGATAATTTATTGGCTCGTAAATTTGCGCTTTCCCGAATATGCGCGTAGCCTACGCGAACGCTCGCACATGTGCGCGTCCGTCTGCGCCGCGATCTTTGCCGGCCACGACGACGACGACGACAGTGGCGGCGTTTTGTCGCGCGACCGCGAGTTTATACGAGAACATCCACGGCGAAAACGAGAGGATAGGCATCGCGGCGATCTACGACCCTTCGATAAATCGACCGCGCCACGCTGCGGTGAATTACGGGATTTTAGCGGCCATTCTCTTTCTCTCTTTATCTGTGTTTCATTTCTCTTTCTCATTCTTCCTCCTTTGTTCGTCTACGTGGCTGTCTATTTCTCGCTATCTCGTTGTGTCTCTGTAATTTGCGCTTCGTTAAAACCCACGTGGCGGCCGCTCCTCGACGGGCCCGGACAGCGCCGACGAGTATCGCGCGTCCGCGGCGCATCGCAACAATCGCGGCGACCGTTTGTTCCGCGTATCGAAACGTATCGTCGAGCTTGCATCGCGCGCGTCAATACTATGAGGGCGAAGGAGAGAGAGAGAGAGAGAGGAGAGTGTGATTTGCGGCGGGTGCACGATGAATACGCGCGATAAATCGCGCGCGAACGCGGAGATACGCGCGCGCGCGCGCGCGGATGGCCGGAAGTAACGGCGCGTCGCGCGAGCGCATATATCGCGTATCGGAATTTTTCCGAGCGAGAGTGCGACTCCCGTTTTTTTTCTTTTTTCACTCCTCTTTCTGTCCTCTCGTTTTGTCCTCTTTCGCGATTAAAGGGCGGGCGCCCGCCCGCCATACGTCGGCGGAGGGCCGCGCAAAGTCGCGGGCCAACGAGAGCGCGAAGTCGCGCGAGCGGTGATCTCGCTCTTCGCGAATCTTGCGGCGACTCGGAGGATCGCGTGGGCGAACGAGCGGGAGTTCCCCGGCGGGGTCTTGCGTTGTAGAAGGCGTCGCGCGGCGATGCGGCAGAGGATTACACGGACGGGAAAAGTATCCACTGATCTTATAACGGCGTTGCTTGATCGACTTAACCACTCTGAAAATAAGGATGTTCCTCTCGCGCCGCGCCGCGGCGGTTTCTCTTTGTCCTTAATCCTTTGGAGAATATATGTGCGACTCTCGGAGATAAAACGCTCAGTATACACAGTCTCCGTCTTAGGTACATCGTCCTCTTATCTGCGAATAGCTCCGAGAGTTCCCCGACTTTTAAGAACCGTGATTTTTCATACAACTTTCTAATACCTAACATTAGTTTAATCGGATCGCCGTTTCTCTCGCCGGCAGTTAATGCCGCGAGAGGCGGAACAGAGCGCGCGCGAGTTAAAGCGCGGCCAATGAACATCTGTGAAGAGCCGATCACGGACTTCCCCAAGGAGGCCCTGAATGAAAATTCAACCTAGTGAGGAAATTCGCTCGAAATCAAATCCGCGGGCAACCTATACTCTCTCTCTTTCTCTCTCTCTCTCTCTCTCTCTCTCTCTCTCTCGTCTTCGTATTTCGCTTTATCAAAGTCCCACGCTGCCCTCGTCCCTCTCAGGAATGGCCGAGGCATTTCCGCCGGCGCGGCGTCCCAATCGACCGAGCAACGGGGAGAAGCCGCGCTGCTGTCTCTTTCGAGACTAGTGATGGGCAAATATCGATCGACGAAACAAGCATCGATTCTTATTTTCTTGAAAAGTCGATATTATCAGACCGATTTTTTTGGGGCCGATTATTCCCTAGATCGATTATCTTTTTCGCCGATCGTATTATTAGATCTGTTACTAAACTCTTTATCAGTAGGGAATTTGTTTACTATCCGGAATTTGTTTAAGGCCCGTCTACAACAGCTGCAAAAGTAAAGCTGTAACAGTAAACAGTAAAAAATAAACCAACAACAGTCGACTATTGTGAGAACAACCGACTTTAATTGGTTTATTTCTTGTAGCTTACGCTTATAGCCTTATTCTTATATATAAGCTTATGTCTGCAGCCATTGTAGAAGGGTCTTTAAGGTCTTAATAATATATTAATTTGTTGCTGCAACATACAGCTCTTCGCATTAATTTAAAATAAACTAGGAAAACATCGATTATCATCGATATTTTTAAGAAAGATATATCGATTATGCAAAAACGATATTTTTGATAATCGATCGGATCGAAGACGATGCTTTCCTCGGACGAAGCCCATCCCTAATTCGAGACTGTCCACTGCTCGCGTACGCCGAGCAGCCGAGCGCATCGCACGCGCCGGACGGGAGGAACAAAGTCGCTCCTCCCGGCCGCGCCCGGGGCGGCCGACGCGCGCGGCGGTAGCGATACAATTCCGATCGCGCGCCGCGTATGTAATCACGCGCGCGGCCAGCAACGCGCGATTTCACGCTTTCGGATTCCCAGAGACGCGGGGCGCGCGCCGTGGAAATGCGCATCCATCTCCTCGGAGTCGCGAACGCGAGCGAGATGATGCCACGCTCGACGCCCGATAATATCTGACATCGCGCGCCCGGGACGGATGTATCTCGGCCGGGATCTCCGCGCGAAATCATCGCCGTGGACTTCATCCCGCGGCGCGCAGCCCGGCCCGGCCCGGCCCGTCTCGTCTCATTATGCGTAGAAACGTAGCAATCTCCCGGCCGACGGAAGCGAGCGCCGAGCCGAGCGACGGGGTGGCTCGCAGGGAGAAAGCGTGACTCCGGCCGCTCGGTAATCAGCGGAATGCAGTTATTTGGGGCGAAACCGCGAGACGCGCGAGTCGGGAATCGCGGAGCGCCAATCGATCGGCCTCGTCGATCGGCGAGCGAGCCGCGGGTTACTCTTCATTCTGCTGAAGAGAGAACGCGACATGACGAGGGAGGGGAACGTGCTGTATGATTTACACGAGAATTTCGGGGGATTTCTCTTGACTGACGTATGATGTCACCGCTTGGGGAGGATGCCGAGCGAGTATATCGCTTCCCCTCGATTTCGACATTCAGATCCAGTCGAAGATTGGATCAGAGGATCCCAGATTATTTTTCTTCTTTCTATTTCGCGTCGCGCTTTATTCTGCATTTCTACTCTACGGTGCTTGGGATCGTCTCTTTAATTCTCGTGAAATGCTCTCTCCTGGGAGAAAGGTGAGGCTCGGAAAGGCTTGTTTTAGGAATAACTTGTATCGGCTATCTTCGTCTCTTTTTCGTATGAATGTTGATAAAGGAACAAGCACTTTGCATCAGGCTATTAAATTGACTTGGAAATTGAGTTTTGCGATAGAGAGTACCGGAAGCCACTCGGAGAGATCATGTGCCGAGGGTGCAATTTTCACCTGTCGTTTGTGCTGAGCCAGGAGCACACAAGCTGCGTTAAAACACCGAGTTTTATAGATCGCGTCTCAGACTCTCGTCGCGGCGTTTGTACGGCCGACGACGATGAAATTTCACTTGGCAACACACAGCAATCTCCCGCGAAATGCCCGGAGGTAATCCCCGAGATCCCGGCGGAATCAGTCGCGCTTTGCAAATCCGCATGATTACCTGCATTATTATAATGGCGTTACGAGGTGAGGAGATTTTACGCTTTGCGGACCGCCGCAATTTTCCGACCGCCTGATGGCTACCATCAGCGTAACCGTCGTTAACCGTCATATATCATGGCGATCCGGCAGAGTCAACGTATCCGGGCTTCTTTCGTTCTCGTTTGTCCGTCCCGTCCCCGTACGTCAACAAATGAAATCGCAATCAACCTCGTGCAAACTTGGAATCCCTCGACGCATCGCTCACGACACGGGTATCTCCACGGGGGAATTACACGCCGCTAGTTAACTACCTTCCGTAGTTAATTTTACCTTGAGCGGAACTTTGATTCCGTTTTATTAAAAATTTCATTCAGCCGCGCGCGCGATTGTACGATCGAAAAAAAATTCTAGAACCGCGGGCGAAGGTTTTCCACCTTCGGATTTCGGCCGGATGGATGTTCGGGCGAATGAACGTCAAAGTCTGCTGTCGAAATTACTATTATAAATTATATATCTCCTTACTGTAAATTATATTGTTATCAATTATATTCGAACTTGTGTGCGACTCGACAAATATAATCTAACGCGTCGTTAGATCGTACCGTGAATATCACACTGAGCCGCGCAAGAAACGGCGAGTAAGTAAAAAAAGATCCTAACGATTGAGCGATCCGTCGATTTTACGAGCGGCGAGTCTTTTAACGCTCGGCGAATTGGACGGATCGCGGCGCGAGGAGGTTAGGCGGCGGAGGGACGCTTCTATTTTGACACGTTCCGACTAGGCTAAGAGGAGGAGCGGTTAGTTAGAGGGCGTGTATAAACAGACGAAATTCTGAACGGACGATCGCTACGAGCTGCTGATGGCTGACCCGAGGGTTAATTGCACCCTCGGCGAGACTTCTCCATATCCCCCGTCCGGTTCCGTTTCTCTCGCACAGCATCTTTCTCTCTCGTGCGTTCACGCGCGCGCGCGGCGCACCGCAATCTCTCTAAAACGCGCGTAATTCCATATAATCACCGATCGTTCTTAAAAACTCCTCGCTCGCCACGCAATAAGAATCTCCCCGCGGCTAATTACTCGGCCCGGAATATCGAGCTTGAGCGCTATCGCGTATTCGAGTATCGTTACCTCCAACTAAGCTTAACGGCCTAACGTCACGCGATGATTTCTTTGTGAAGCGGCTGTCTCGTGTCTATCGCGCTGGTCGCCGCCCTTCGGCATTCTCTTGCACACGCTGGGTATTTTTTTTTTTTTTTCTTTTTCTTTTTGCGTTTCTCCGATAAGGATTCTTGCGCCTCAAATTCCGAAAGTGCATCTCGAGAAACTTCCTCCCCGTGTGCCAATCTCTCGACGATCTCGCGCGAGAAACGCGAGATTTTTTTTTTAGGATTTTAGGTTAATGAGAAAATTTTAGGTTAACTGGGATTTTTTCTCTTCCTTTATTTTTTTTCATATATCCGACCCCAATTCGCTCTTCGCGCGCGTTTTTCCTCGCTTGTTTAACATCAGGCGTATTTTTCTCACGCTGCCTGATTTTCTCAACGCGCCTGACAATAACTATTATTCTCATCGGTGCGTCCGCGAAAAAAACAATATTGTGCGAACAACTCGCATGTGCGACGTTCGCAACTTTTTGTCGGAGTCATAAAATAATTTCAATAAATTTCCCGCGCGTACTCGTGACGCAGTTTGTACAAATATTTTCGGAAGGGCCGGAATTGCAATCTCGTCCGTAACATGCAATATTTCTCAAATTATTTCCGATATCGTACGTGCCGATGTTTATGATGCCGCGTGTTTTGCAGCGTACGTGCCTGAACGACGCAGCATAACCGTGCGGTGGCATTCAAATTTCTCTACGGGCGATAATAAAAAAAGTCACTCCGTGCGTTCCCCGACGACAAACGATTGGTCGATCAATCTCGAATGCAGGTCCCTGAGAGCACCTTCTCCGACAAGTTTATTCGACATATAATAACTATACAACTAAAATTACTTTCCCAATTGCCGCCCTCACATACGCTGCAAAGTAAAGTCGCAAATTCGAACAAAGAGACAAGAAATTCCAGCAAATTGTGCTGTGATCAGCGCTGTGAAGAAATCTGCCCAAAGCGCTGAGTAAATTATTCTTTACCGAATATTAACAACGGTAATAATATATTTCTTATGTAAGGCTTAATACGGTAATAAATACTTTAATGCGATAAAATACTAATAAAAATAATAAAAACAAGCCGGCGTTCTCCGCAGCAGAAACTTCGCCGCGGCTTTCGAGGCCGCGCCGCGAGTTCGCCCGATCGGAATTCCTCCGTCCCTCCGTCGCCCCCCCCGGAGCGGACGAACCCCCATTAGATTTCAGCTCGTTAGAGAGAGAGACCGGGACACACGTGACGTGTTTCACGGATCGGCTACTACTACTACTACTACTACTGGCAGAACACCGAAACGTCGAGAGAGCGAGTTTCAAAGGCGACGCGCCGACGCCCAAGTAGTCAGGTATCATCGGTCGCGTTCTCGGAGCGGTTTAACGTTGATTGCCGGACCGTATATCGATAAGATCTGACACGGACGCTCGAGTTCTCAAAGCCGGCGATAGGTCACGAATCCTCGGGCTACACGGCGTATCCTGCGCGACACGGCGGTGTCTAACGCGTCGGTGGCTCTCTCTCGGGCTGTTAGTCGAGCGTGAACGAGTTTGCGCGTGCAAACTTTCTCGGGGCCGGAGTCGAGCGATCACACTCCGACACGTGTACGGTCAACGCGATTACCGTGTGCCGGTGATAACGAGATAAGGAGATGAGTGAGAGGTGCGTCCGGTGGGGCCGCGTTCTCTCGCGAGCAGCGTCTCGACTCATTATGACGACGACCGCTGATCCGTCTATCGCGGACGCTTCGTTTTGTCGGACAACGAAACGCGCGCGCTTGATGAATTTTCTTTTGTAATCTTACGCGCACAGCGCAACTACTTCTCAGTCACGCAGTCACGCCTGCGATAAAGGACTTCTGATCTGAGGTTCTGACAAACAGACTGGCTCTTTGTTTAAGAATACCTGTGGGGCAATTACGGCGCTTTGATCGAGTCCCGACGTTTTGCCGTCTCGAGATTATAAAAAGGACAACCACGCTTCGTACCTTTGCAATTCTTCATTGATTTGTACATCGCGAAGAGAGGAGGAGGGAAAGGAGGGGATAAGATATTGTAGAGTCGGCCATCTTTTCAGACATAAATATTTTCTGGAAACATCGAGGCATCGATTCTCCCGCGGCATTTGTCGCGGATTCACTCGGACAACACGACGAGGAACCATTTGCGATCGCGGCTACTTTAAGACACGGCCGAGAACTGCGCGAGCGCCGCGAGCTCGAGATTCCTCGCAGTAAATCGGCAGCGGGAGCAACTTGTTCCTCGGATATACGCTTCAGCTCTGTCAACGAGAGGGATAATAAAAGCAGCAGATTTACTCCGACGCGCCGCCGCCGTCGTCCGTCTCTCTCCGAGACGCGAAATCCGTCTTACACATAAAACGCGGCGCGATAGAAATCGCACGCTTGTACTGAAACCGTAAACGATACAAACTGTGCGAGTCGCTGTAATTTATAGATCGACATCCTCGCTCTTGAAGAAAGGGGAGAGAGAGAGAGAGAGAGAGAGAGGGAGAGAGAGAGAGAGAGAGAGAGAGAGAGAGAGAAGAGTTACAGAGAGGACGGTAAAAAACGCGGTATAATTCGCGGTGCGAGCCGATCGATCGTTAATCTCGATGCGGAGTCTTGCTGGACGACCGTCTTAAATCAGCGGAAATGGCGCTCTCTTTAATGTCCTGCTCGAGATGTAGGCTTTTATCTGAAAGTAAGTGGAGGATCCAGAGCGAAAGCTGGCCTCTACTTGGCTGATTTCAATGAGAAAAGGGCAGTTCCCTTGACGTTACGGAGGGGAGGGGGGCAAAAACGAGTGTTTAAGGCGAGGTGAACGCGTGTGAAATCACTTCTTCGCGAGCGAGAAAGATTTCTTTGAACGGACACAAGTGACATCGAGAGAGAGAGAGAAAGAGAGAGAGAGAGAGAGAGAGAGAGAGAGAGAGACCCAATATTCGAAAATTTGATCTTTCTTTCGCACTTTCCGGTCAAACTGCGAAAGACTTCGCAAACGTTTTGGCGCTCACAGAGCCAAAAGATGCCGATTCGGCGATATCGAATTGAATCTCGACGAGATTAGTTGTACGAGATAATTTCTCGTGACGAGCTACATTGAGATCTTCTCGAGTGCGGAGCACAAATTGATTCTGCAAGGACACCGTGTATTTTTTGTGCGCTCACAAATTCGGTGATTTTAGACGCGCCGACGGATTCTCGCGGTGATTTCGATGCGATCTTCTCCGGAAGTTTCGCGGACGTTTTGGCGCTTAGCGGAGCAAAGTCGAGGCATACCGAGAGCCGGTTACCGCTCGCTCGCTCGCTCGTCCCGCTTCATTACGGCGTCATTATTAGCCCGGACAGGGCGATGTAACTAGATCAATTAGCCCCTCTCGAAGATCCGCGTACGTGCCGCCTCTTGCTCTCATCGTCCCTCTCCCCCTCCTGTCGCCCTCCTCTCATCCCTAGCGTGTGTACACATGCGCCCGGGTGAGTGCGTCGAAAGAGATACGCGGCGGTGGCACACATCCCGCCGAAATCGAATTAGGCGTCGCGCGCTCTCTCCGGTATCCTCTGGCAACTCGCCTCTTCGGGGCTCTCACGAGCAAAATGCGAAGGCGCGAAGTAATCCGTTTAAGGCCGCCCTAAGTGCACACGCGAGATGAGGCACGGCGCGACGAAGCGAGGCGAGGCGAATCTCGTGGGTGAAACTTGCGAGCTTCGTGCGGACGCCGCGCTTCGCAGCCGACACAATGGACCTCATTACACGGCATCGACACCTCGAAGATGGCTGGTAATTGAAGAGGTGCGTTTAGCGCGCTAAAAGCCGGTCCCCGACGCGCCTTCGAAGAAACCGAGAGAGCTCGGCGCGTCGCCCGATGGAATCTACAGCCGCGTGAGGCTCGCATCCTCCTCTTCCTCCTCCTCCTCCTCCTCCTCCTTCTCCTCCTCCCCTCCTCCTTCTCCTCTGCCCGCTCAGTGTCGTGATTCGCGCGCGTCGATGGAAATTGCGAGCTTTGAGCATGCAGAACCGCAGAGAGAGAGAGAGAGAGAGAGAGAGAGAGAGAGACCGAAAGGAGAGAAATGGAGAGAAAAAAGGAAAAGAGACGGCTAAGCGTGTAGCGATAAGCGCCGGATGTCTCGTTTCGATCGAGCAATCTCGCGGAGAATTTGATAATTTTCTGGCCGGCGATCGTGCACAAGAAAGAGGAAGAGAGAGGAAGAAAGAGGGAGGAGAGACAGAGAGAGAGAGAGAGAGAGAGAGAGAGAGGGAAAGAGAGATCACGCGAGGGTCACGACCGCAGCAGCCGACCCGGCGGTTGCGATTCTGGCGGCCACCCGGAAGTGACCACGCGAGAGCGCGATTACGATGATCGCGTCGATGTATCCCACTTGCCAGCGCCCCCCGCCCCCCCCTCTCTCTCTCTCTCTCTCTCTCTCTGCGCGGCTTGAAAATTAGCTCGTAATTTCAGCACAGGTGTTCTCCTCCATCTCCTCTTCCTTTCTCCTCTCTCCTCCTTCTCTTTCTCGTCTTTAGCCGAGAATCCTGTCCGAGTTCCGTCGGCGGATCGTCCCACGCGGGGACCGACGCGACGGCGAAATTTTCGGTCGCGCCGGCGATTCCGCTGCCGAGCATTAATAACCAAGCGCGATGGCCGTCTTCCTCTCGGCCGTTTCTCGTCCGAGATAGGAGGAGGTCGCACGAGCGCGCCTCAACAGCGCGGGCCACCGGTGCGAACTGACGGTGGTCGTCTTAAGCGGATATTAATTAGCGATCGCCGTCGTTCGGCCGTACAATAGCAGCCCGGGACCGAAGAGAGAGAGAGAGAGAGAGAGAGAGAGAGAGAGAGAGAGAGGTGGGTAGAGTCCGATAATATAGACGACTGAATTATGTACGAGTACCTAAGCCGAGGAAGGGACAAGAGTTACTCTCCTCTTTCTTTCTCCTCGTCGTCCCCCCTCGGTACGCATCGGAGAAAGTGCGCGTTGTTGTGCTTTATTTTCGAGCGTCGCGCAATCCTCGTGATGTATTGAGTCGTCGCAAATAAAAACGGTACTTTACCTCGAGTATCTTGAATTTGTACCTTGTGCAAGATGCATCAGGCAGAGGGAGAGAAAGAGAAAGGGAAGGAGGACCGGAGAGAGAGAGAGAGAGAGAGAGAGAGAAAGAGAGAGAGACAGAGGGAGAGAGAGAGAGAGAGAGAGAGAGAGACAGAGGGAGATAGAGAGAAGGAGAGAGTGGAAAAATAGCGTCTCCAATATCGAGTTTCCATTACGGAACACTCGCGGCGCCGAGCTCGTTGAAGATTGTAAATCCAATTCCACGCCGATTGGCTTCCACGTTTTCGCGGAACATCTTGCGCGAGACGACACCACCGCGACAAATGTCAACAGCCGATTAATCAACTGCGCTTGTAAGAGAGAGAGAGAGAGAGGGAGAGAGAGAAAGAGAGAGAGAAAGAGAGAGAGAGAGAGAGAGAGGGAGAGAGAGAAAGAGAGAGAGAAAGGGAGGAAAAGACAAAAGGAGAAACTTTCTCATTCTTAATTTTATCTCGCTAATGATCGCTCTCCGAGTCGCCTTCCCGCGGAGATCGCCGGCACGTCGCGGCGGATAATAGCCACGGATCATTATTCCCGACGCGTAGCCTGGGAGAGAAATCAATCCCGGCGTCGACCCGGACAGCGACGGGAAGTCACGACAGCGGCCCGCTAATCTGCACGATCGCGCGGAAAACGAGAGGCGAATTAGAGACGCGCCTTCTCGGCCGACCTCGGTCCAATTTGTCCACACGAATTTCCCACGAAGTCGCCCAACGAGTCGCCGTCGTTCTCGAGGAGGGAAGCGCGTCAAAAACGCGTTTTCTTTACTTTCTCTGCCCTACCTTTCCTCTCCTCTGCCCGCCTTCCTCTTTCCTCTCCCTCTTCTCATCTCTCTACCTTTTTTGTACGGTCGATGTAGCTTCGGGAAAAAGGGCCCGCGGCGGAGGGCGGGGGCGCTCTTAATTAATTATTCCATGGGCGTCGCGCCGCTCAAAATTAAAATCGGTTCATTAAGCGGCGCTACGTGGAATTTTTTCCTAATCCGTGCCGGGGGCCGAGCAGCAGGGCGAGGAGCAAAGGGACGAGCGACGATGGCTACCGGTTTTCTACCTTCGTGAAGGAAAAGAGGAAGGAAGGAAGGAAGGAAGGAAGGAAGGAAGGAAGGAAGGAAGGACGGAAAGAAAGAAGGGCCGGTGTCGCCCTCGCCCCGGTGAAGGACCGGCGGCGGGAATTCGACTCGTCTGCTCGTACCTCCGGACCAAAGCTCTCCCCGCCTCCGCCCCCGCCCCCGTGTCCTACGTGGCCTTAATGGCACGACGAACGACGTACGCCGCGCCGCGCCGCGCCGTCGGCAGTTTTTATCCTCGCGCTACGCAATAAATGCCTCGTTAACGATCGTGCTCGCGCACGATAATCGAAATCCTCGATCGATCGGCTGGCGAAGCGGCTTTTATGACGGGCAGCGAGAGCGAGAGCGAGAGAGAGAGAGAGAGAGAGAGAGAGAGTGAGAAGCACTCCGACACTTTGCGAATGCGTACGGACACGTACACGATAACTTATCGTACGTCTCTTCCCGACGACGTAGCCAATGTCGTCGTCGACTTCAGCCACGATGCGAAAAAGCTCAATGACCGAGCCGGCTCGAGTCAGCTCTGGAAAATACCGAAAGTCGCGCCGACGCGCATAACTCCACGCTCGCGTGAGCATTTTGATGTAAATCGCTGCCGCTCGGCGATGGCACTTTCACGCTGCGCTTCAGAATTCCGTCGGTGAGCGTTTCTAAAAGAAACGCCACCAATAGCGACTCCTCTGCCCCGCCTGTGCTTCCCTCGCGGCTCCGCTCGCGCCTCGATTAATTGTCTCGAATGTCGGAGAAATATTTTCGCGCGCTCTCGCAATTACGATATTAAATCCGAGATGAGTTCCGGTCGACATGTATCATAAACAACATGAGCATACACGAGCTCGAGAGCGCCAACACCGCCCGATCGGGATGTATGAACGATTCAAGTACGTCTATACTGCGGGCTTAACTCGCTCTCGCATCTGTTTCGCGGCCGAGCGCGCCAGCCGCTGCAATTTTGTAATAAACTTATCGGGCCGATGCGATAATTATCGCGCATCTGGCAAGGCCGATTCACGTGATTACCGAGAGTAATCTCCCTGGAAGAAAGAGAGAGAGAGAGAGAGAGAGAGAGAGAGAGAGAGAGAGCGAGGGACAGAGAAAGAGAGAGAGAGAGAGAGAGAGAGAGAGAGAGAGAGAGAAGAGAAAGAGAGAGAGGGAGGGCTGGAGCGGCGGATGGACGCACCTGTGAGGATAACTTCTTGAACGATCGCGCTCGCGAGCGCGGATAATCGCGCAGCTCGCGTTATCTATGGCTCGAAGCCCCGGCGTGGGTTCCGACCGCAAATGATGGGATAAAAGGGTCCTCGGCGCGACAGGATGCAATTACGGATTTACACGGCGTTACGGCGGAAGAGAGACGCCCGGACACTCGCGCGCTCGCCGTGGCGACTCTATTTAAAGTTTTAGCGGGACTTAAATTAAAACCCATCCCGTAACGATTTTCCGACCGCTCGTGTCATAAATTTCTACGAGCAGACGCGGCCGCCTCTTGAACTCTCGCGCCTCACGGGACAGCCATATATATTTTATATAAAAAAAATATATATACATACATATATATATATATATATATATATGACGTTTAAATTCCCCCCCCCCCCGGTACAAACGGAAATTTCTCTCCTTATATTGGCTTTGTCAGCAGCCGCGACTACTCGTCCAGACTTTTCCGATGACGTTGCGCCTTTCCTCTAGCGAGACTCTAACGGCGCGCTCGTAATTGCGCATTTAAAGCGCACCGGTGCGCGCCGGTGATATCCTGACACTTGGCGAGAATTGAATTCGCAATTAGCGGAACTGAAATCGCGCGACGGGTCATTCGTTATTTTCCGCAAGACACCGCGACGTTTTATCTCGCGCCACTTTTGCGCGCGACCTCACTCGGCTATTTCCGAGCAAGCGCAGATTTAAATCCCGCCGTTCTCGGCAAGAGACCCGGTCGACCGACCTCGTCTCACGGCCTCGCCGAGGGACGGTCGTTGCGCGCTTTATTAGCTCGGAATGTCGCGACGAAGAAGACGGAGGAGTGGCGTACGCGCGGGAATTGCGTATTTCGCGGGAATCGAACTATTCCGAGGGATGTAGAGACATCATCGCGAAGAATCGCGTCGATCACCGTCGACGACCTAAACGAGCGCTTTTCGTTACGTTTCAAGATTTCCAGCTGGAATTCCGAGCACGTAGCGCGCCGCGCGCTGTACCAATAAAAGGGCCGGGCATACCTGAACGTGTTAGCGAAACGCTCGAGGTATATGAATCGACCGCTCGCTCGCGGCGCTGGAATTCTTGCCGGATGAGAGGGAGAGGGAGAGAGAAGTCGAGCGAAACCAAGGGAAGTTTCAGCGACGACTCGGCGTTCTCTCGCGCATCCCATCTCGTGTATCCGCGCGCGCGCGCTTTCTCACCCAATAATTCCTGACAATTTCGCTCAAAACTGGCGCGCGTCTTTCGCGTTCGCCGGAAGAAAGGCAGAAGCGAGTCGATCGAGGGCAGCGAAGGGAGCGGAGCGAAAGAAATTGCCCTCGCGACGCGAAGGTGGAGCGCGTGGCGAGCGGAGGACGAGAAGATCCACCAGATTCGATCTCTTCTAGTTTTTTTCTTTTTTTTTCTAATAAACGGCGGGTCAATTTCGGCGCGTTACAAAAAGAACGCGGGACGGCAATCTGTGCGACCTCTCTCCCTGTATTAGCCGAGGCCCGCGGGCGTGTTTGCCCAGCCACAAATATGGGTTCGGGCCTTTTTCGGAGAAATCGCGTAGCACGAGCCGCCGCTCGAGGGTGGGGGAGGGTTGAGGGTGTTCATCGCGAGATGAAATATTTATCGAGACGATCGAGCGGGTGCCTGCGACGTGGCGATTGATTCGCCTTCGGCCGCGATTAAACTTGCGGCCGCGACGACGCGGTCTCTCGTGTCTCTCTAATTAGTGGATATTGAGATATGCAGAGAGGGAGAGAGATAGTGAAGAAAGTGAAGAGGAGAGAGATAATGAGAGGTATAGACAGCATTTGATCAACGCGATCCCATCAGTAGTGCGAAGATTGAAGTCGCGCGACGCGAGAACGCGTTTGTCGCGAAGGAAAGGAGGCCGTCGATTTCAGCGATCGAATCTCGCGAGTCGTTGGCCCACGCAGGTGCCTAATTAAAAAGTAATCGACTTCTCCCTCTAACGGCAGCTTTTAGCTGGTCGAACGGCACGACGCCGCAACGACGCGTGACGTAATAGCAAATTATTCCACTTTATATTCGTTCGTTCGGCTGCGACTGGCGGGAAAAAGCCGCACGAGTGAATTTCGCGAGGTTAACGAGTAACGGTAATCGACCGATTTGAGCGCGCGGCCGAACTTTCACGGTTTTCCCAATTCTCACGATTACGTATGTTGTACGCTTCGCAGAGCTCGCTTCGGTGTGCGTGCGAGTCCGCTCGAACTTACCACACCGGAAGGATGTTACTTCCCGCGGGAGAGAAAGCCACCGAAAGGAGCGCACGAGTCGGTTTAAAAAATATCGGCGTCGACGCGCGAGTCCCGAGCTGAACAGAGACAGAGAGAAACTAAGTTCTCCTGACGAATGCCAGCCAGGCATTCGGGTATTTACTCGCGCGTCTCGGTGTACGACAGTTTTTCCTTCCACGTCGAGACGCAAAGCAGGATCTCGTCCCTCGGGACTCGACTCGTCGTTTCCTCTCCGCTCGAAATTTGGAAGAGGGTGGCGCGCGCGTTCAGCCTCGTCGAAACGAAACGCTCGGGAACGAGCGTTCACATTCCACGGTAAGGTTGCGATACACGCGCGATAGCGAAAAGATCGAGGAATGCTGAAAATCCGAGCGCACCTGACGCCGAGGTAAAAGAGACGTCACGAGGAAACGAACGCGCGACCAGTTTCGCCGCCGGGATGAGCCTATCGGCGCTCTTCAATTAAGGGAAAGATAATTATACTGGCATGTTGCAAAATATTCGGAGCAGTGTAATAAATTGCCCGATGAAATTTCAAAGGTATCGCGCTCTCTCGCGAAGCGGAGAGTGAGAGAGCTTCGGTTCTGGGACCATATATTCTGATCTGTCTCTCCCCTTCGTTCTTCGCATCTCTATCCAGCTACATTGTTGCCCTGAGCCGCATATTATCGCGGACGAGATACCGCCATTATTCGAATGAGAAAGAAAGCGCGCTCACATAAATCGCCTTCGATCCGCAGAGGACTAATTTAATCGCGGGGAGATTTACCGACGCGCCGCTCGGCGCGTGTTTACTTTAGCGGCGCTTTATTTCGCCGCGATTATATTGATTTACGAGGGGTGCGGAGAAAAAGAGCAGCGGATCTCCTGCGCACACCTCGTCTATTACGAGTCGTGAGACTCCGGCCGGGGTTAATTAATATCGACAAGCGCGGATCCGAAAACGCTAATATTCGCCGCTTTAAGTCGCCGGCGCGGCGCGGCGCGGCGCGGCGCGGCAGCGGACTCGGCCGAGAGAGGCTCGCTTCGATTAATCGCTAATTGCGACGATCATCTCTCCGCGAAAACAAGCCACGGCGGGCCAGCTCTGACGTGGGGCCAGCTACGGCTTAATAACAGGAACCGAGCGGAGGAATTTCAGACGGTGGCCGAGCGTGGTTATTAAGTATCGAAAGGTTATCCGATCGACCCCCCCGATACACACGGCGGCTGACTCGGATTCAACAACATTCTTATCCATCGATCAAAGCCCGCGCCGGGGCGCGGGACCCCGCGCGGCCATAAATCGCCGCCCGAGATTTTCTACCGGGCCCCGGCGTAAGAAAGCGGGAATATCGAGAAAACGCGCTCGATCTCGATCTCCCGAGCTTAATAAATCGCGACGCGAGTTCGCGCATCCGAGCGCTCTCGTCGACGCTTGCGAGTCAAATCGCGAGAGTCGGTGCGTATCTCGCGGAGAGATCGCGCGACGCTTATCTCGGCGATGCGATATATTCCGCGAGCGGCCCGAATGTAATCGAAAAGAACGCAATTAGGAAAGAAGAACTCTCGCGAGCTGGCGAGGCACGGCCGGGGCTTAAAAACACATCAGTGATCCCCTTGTATTTTTCGTTTCCGGCGCAGAGAAAGAGAGAGAGAGAGAGAGAGAGGGAGAGAGATATGGACGAGTTTGGGATAACGAACATACGGGGAGTACACAAGACCGCTGCTATAAATTGAATCACGACCGAAAGAAATGAGCATCCGCCCCCGTCATGATTTGTTCGGAAGCAATAGCTCGCGAGCTCACGTCGCAATCAGCGTCTGTTTGTTCCAGCGAGAACAACGCAAAGTCATATCCGGTGGACGCACGCTCGACCGGCGCTTATCAAAGAAATCCTTCCCCGAGGACGATAATAAGACTCTTAAATATGATCTCGTATTTGAGAAACATCTCGCCGCCACGTTCGGCAAACTCAAAAGTCTCATAAATATAATGAACTCGTCCATTTTTTCCACCCATCAGAGAACAATCTATCGATATGTTAATTACACGCCCGCGCTCGCTATTTTAATTTAAAGCGGAGCGTCTCTCTATCCTCCTCTCTCTCTTTCTCTCTCTCTCTCTCTCTCTTCCTTCGCGCCACGGCTAGCCGCGTATAATCGATTGTAGCGCGCCACTAATTTGTAAGAGAGCTGGTATAAATCGCGGCTGCAGCTAAACGGAATACGAGCGACGTCAGCAGCGTCCGCGAGCGAGAGGAAAAGGAGGACGAGGGGGGGGGGGGGAGAGAGTAAGGGGACGTCGGAAACGACGTAGGAAAAAGAGTCGCGGTAACGAGTGTCGGTCGCGAACGGAAAATAAGGCACGCTCTCTTCTCCCTCGAGGAGGAGAGGAGGAAACAGAGAGAAAGAGAGTTCGACACGTCGGATTATTGGGTCGAGAGAATCCACGAGAGCGGCTGGGTCGTTAAAACTGCAAGCTCGATCCCACCCTTGGCCGTCCACGCCGTCTGCCTGTCCCTCCCTCGCCTCTCCCTTTCTCACTATCTGTCTCTTCTTCATCCCCCGCGCTTTCAATTATTCCGTTATGTTTCCGAGACGTCGCGAGGAAGACCGCGCTCGCCCGGCAGCGTGCTCGAGTAGACGAAGTTACGGCACGATTTTTCTTGCCGGCGCACTCGGTCGAGCTCCTCGAGAACTCGATGGGCGAGCGAGCGAGCGAGCGAGCGAGCGATGCGCACCGATGAGAACGACGTCACCGGGACGGAGATATCCTTCTCTCTCGGCTGGGCTCGGACTTTAATCGAGCCCTAAATCGGATTTAGCGCGCAAGCGTTTAACCCTCGAACGCGAGCCACCGTCGAATTTCTCCTCCTGTCCGACGAGACTTCCCGACGGGTTCGCGGAGTTCCTTCGCTCGCGGGCAACGAGTGCGACGAGTGCGGCGAGTCCAAGGACGAAAGTCGAAACTTTGCAGGAACGACGACGAATATGGTTATTTTTCGCTTTCTCTCTCTCTCTCTCTCTCTCACGATCGAAAGCGTTGACTTAATTGACGAGCTTTATGAAACGATATTCGATTGCGAAGACAGATTGAAAATAAATTCGAAGCACCGCGTTTTCCAAAGCATCACCGAATCCCGCCTCTCGTCTCGTCGTCGCAGTCGTTGGCAACGCGACGGCAATGCGTCGTTGGGAATCGACAATGGGAACGGGAGAGAGGAGAAGTCGAGGACCGTCGATATCGTCCGATAACGAAGACGACCCCCTCGAGGCGTCTCCCACGGGCCGGATGAATAAACTCGGGACTAATTACCGCGATAAGTGCGGGAGGAGCCCGGCACGCTTCGTTGTTCCGCGAAGGAACGAGTCTCCGCGATATTAACGAGTGGCGGGTGGCGGCCGCTCGTTCGAGCTTTCAATCGCGCGGAATGCCTTGAAATATTTGCGCGCGCGGTTCGCCGGCGAGAGATGTAATATGGACGCGCGCGAGAGCGCGTCGGCTGGGCGGGACGCGACGTTTATTACCTCGCAGCAATGCGTAATTAAAGTAGAATAGATGGCATTTGAGGCATTCCCCGGCCGGCGGGATGAATTGCCGCCCTCCCGACGAAGGAGCGTCGTGATTTAGTCGCGCAGTCAACGCTTATTAATCTATTCGCGCGAACGTGTGTTTAGTCGCGCATGGCTGTAATAGCCGGCGTTCCTGCGAGTGGTCATTAATACCTGCATAAGTAAACTCGCCTGTGAGCGCACGTGCACGCACGTAAAAATCAGCCCCTCGCATTTGCATCGCGCGGGACCAGGAGGTGAGCGCGATCGCGATCGGTCGCCTCGATAGAGAGAAGGAAAGAGAGAGAGAGAGAGAGAGAGAGCTCGAAATCTCTCGCGTGTTCTTCGCTAGTCTAAAAGTCTCTCTCTCTCTCTCTCTCTCTGGGGGGAAACAAAATTTCCGCACGAATTTTCGCACGCGACTATCCACCCTTGTATTCCTGACCCTCTCGATATATCACATTGACCGGCTGATCGCTCGAACGCGAGAAGCGGGAGGGAAATCGCGCGCACGCGCGCGCACACAAGGCGAGGCGAGGGTGAGAAAAGAGGCGCCGGGGAAATGAAGAGGGGCCAGCGGTCGTAAAGTAACGCGCCTCGTGTTGTACGCGCTGACTGAAATTGCCGCGTTGCCTGTTCCAGTGTGCAACTGCAACCTCCACGCGAGAAAGTGCAGATTCAACATGGAGCTGTACAAGCTGTCGGGCCGTGTCAGCGGAGGTGTTTGTCTGCAGTGCCGACACTCTACGGCGGGGAGGCACTGTCATTACTGCAAAGAAGGTTACTACAGAGACCCGGCGAGACCGATCACGCATCGCAAGGCCTGCAAACGTAAGTGTACCGCCGCGCCGCCATGTGGCCGTGCGCGCGGCGGCAATTACATGTAAATCTACACAGGAGAGGAACGAGCGAGCGAATGCACGGCGAGTAATTACGCGCGTCGAGTAACCCCTCTCGCGATTACTCGCGCGCCTCGTATTCTCGTGGTCGCGGCACGCTTAATTACGGAAGTGCCGTCGAACACCACCACCGTCGCGCCGGCCCCTTTGTGCCCTGGCTCGCTCCCACCGTGCCCGGTCGGACCTGGTCGACGCGCGAATTAGAAGGCGACGCTGACATACCGTGGGATTCCCAATTCTTCGCGTGGCGCGTTTACTCGACAAAGCGCGACTAATAACGCCGGACGCTCGCCGGGCTAATTAGCGCGGCTCGCTCGTATCCTCGCGTCGCCGAGACCAGCGTGATTCCGCGAGAGGCCCGTCCCTTTGCCGTCATTTCGTCGCGCGCGGAATCGCGCGACGACGACGACGACGCGTATATAAATGGCAACATTCGGAACAGCCGTTTGATAAGGCGTACTTTATATTGGACGATAACGAGGTGCGAAAACGGTAGGAAAAGATCGTCTCGAACGCTCGGAATCGCTTCAAGGATTTCCGACCATCCGACCGCTGCTGCTGTCGCTGACAAGCGAGGCTAATCGCGCGGAGGGACCGCAGGCCGAGGGCGAAGGAAAAGCGGGAAAGGACTCCTCTCGATCGGGTCAAGCGCCTCTCAGCAGCCGAGCGCGACGCTCGGCTCTATCGTACAGAGGCCCATTACCATTCGTCTCAGTCTGTGGCCATGGCGCTCTTACAAAGTGGTTACCAGCTGAGCAACCCCCTAATCTCGGCGCATTCAATTTATGTACGTTTGTCTAGGCCCACGGACCGCCGCGGGGATAACGATCTCTCCCGGTGTGAGAAAGCGCGCATGCCGTTACATTCACGACGCATCGGCCGCGGCAACGTCCGCGACGCGTCGCATCGCGCGCCAACGCGGCAACGACGAGGCAGCGTGCCACGGTGCCACGGACCACGCGCGCGATCCCTTGTGCTCTCCGGACGCTGATAAATCGAGACGGGCGCGCGGCCCGAAAGCGCCGCGAACGAAAGCGAAGCTGCGCTTTGGCGAGAGAAAGAGAGACCTGCGTGATGAACTCGGCAGCTCGCGGCGAATTACTCTGCCTTGGCACTTGGCACTCGTGTTCAGTAAAAATATCGTCCCTTTAGCCCAGCGTCAGAGATCCAGCGCGAGAGATCGACGCACCGAGTCCTTGTATCTTCGTCAAATCGCGCCGGTCTCTGCGCGGAGCCTCCGCGACCTTGGCGGATGACATCCTGCGGCCGCCTCAGGCTGCGCGGTTTCGGGAGGTTTGACCAAAGAGTAAGGAGAATTTTGAAATTGCGCGCGCTGTGTCCCGTCTATTCGGTTGATTCTTTTTTTGTGTGTTGGTAGCACCAACTGCCAGTGTGACGTACGTGTGAATTTTCAGGCAGCTGCGACGCTTAGTTTGTGTTTGGCGAGCGCGAATGAGCGAGACGTGTACTTCAGCGTGTCTGGCGATTTTTTGTGTGGCGAAATCAGCCAGCGGATCGGAGTGCCGATTCAACAGTTCTTGGCGAAATGTAACACCGTGATTGCGATGCCACCTTATTCTCCAGACATGACCCCCTGTGACTCTTTCCTATTTCCAAACTCAGAAGCACGCTCAGAGGACAACGTTCTTCAACAACAGATGAGATGAAGCTGCGAAATCGCAGATCCAGCTCGAGACGATACCTAAAGAGGCGGCGTTCCACCATCCAGTTTCTCATGCTGGAACCTACGTTGGCATAAGCGTATAATATCACAGGGGGACCAATCTGTGAAGGACACGGGGATAGACTGAAGATTAAATAAATAAATCGTGGGATAAATTGAAGATTAAATAAATACTTTCCGAGAAAATTAAAAAATTCTCGTTACTTTTTGATCAGGCCTCGTAATGTATACTCGACACACACTACGTTAACGAGGAAACTCGTTCTTCGAAATCTTCCTTTGGAAAGCCGGTAACCATGTCGATAAGCTGGCGAAGAGATCTCGAAGACGCAATTTCTCGCTATGTTCTTCTTTGATTTTTCTCTCTTGCCGGGTGCCCCCCTCGTTTATCTCTCGTTGAGATATCCCTCTTGCGTAACGCCCGCAGGAGGCCGAGCTGCGGACGATGCAGAGCCGCTGCCGCGGCGCGCTTCTTTACGACCGCGGGAATTTTCGCGGGACTCTGTCGTTAGGTTGTCTCGGTGGACGAGTCTCTTTCGCGCGATTAACTATGTGTGTCACTGGGCGTATCCTCTCGAGTGCGGCCGGGCTACTACTTGTCGCGTCGCGTCGAGTCGAGTCGCGACGTTAATTAACTCCTCTCGCGGCCTGGCGCGTTTTTAACGGCGACCGGGGCGTTTACGCGCCTTTACGCGTCGCGCCGCGCCGCGCCGCGCCGCGGCAGCGAGAAGCAGCGCGTAAAAAGAAGAAATATGCGCGCGAACGCGCGCTAAAAATTCTACTTGAGTGGCGCGTAATTCGGCTCGTCGGCGCCGTAAAGTGTTCTCTGCAACACCTGCGGCGAATTTTCTCCCTTTCAAGATCGCGCACCGATAGAGTCGCGTCATCGCCTCCGCTCACCGGCTCTGAAGTGCGCTCGCATCGCATCCGCAAAAGGCGCATCCGAGTCGTCGCGATGTGGAATTCATGGAGAAGTGACTACGCACCGTCGGACTTGGCAAGTTCCGGGTCAGTCGATCGGCTTTACACGGCGTATATTGTGCTTTTTTACTTCCCGAAGCGAAGAGAGTTCAATTGAAAATCGAAACCGCGCATCCGCTCGGTGGTTCTTAATAATATATCTTTTTTGCTACCCAAGTGAGAAAAATATTTTTCAAAGCAAGAAGATGTACATTTTCCTAAAAGCTCGTAGCCTCTCAGGAAGGAAATTAATTCTATTTAAATAAAAAAGTTTAGCTTTAAGTACGTTGCTTCAGTAGCAGTATGCTTCGAATGAATATTCTAGAATACTTTTTAGAAATAAGTTCTTCCTCCCAGTGCATCCAATCGATATAATTTCTCGAACTTTGACACGATCTAAATTATCGTCGCGTGTCTCATCATATCTTACAATACAAAATTATCGCGCATACGTCGCGTATCCTGAGGATAAGCATTTCACAAACTCCTTTCTGAAAGCACTCTGTGAAGTGGCTCGTGGAGTGGTTTCTCTGCAGAGTGGTTTCGGAAAAGTGTTTGTGAAACGCTTGTATATGTCGCGTCTCAGTGTATCTCGTAAGGGTGCGCGATGACGGATCGAGGTTGAAAATGTTCGAGTGTTAAAAGCGAGCCAAGGGTTAGGAATCTGGGGTCACAGGACGGCGATACGAGCGAGCGCCGTTTGCTCTCGCGCTCGCCGATGTGTCTCCGGCGCGCATATAAAGCAACGAACGCCGTCTCGGTCGTGGCGAGGGTCTGCGCGTGCTCTCGTCGGTGAGATAACGAACAGTCTGTATTCTCGTTAGCAGCCGTGTGGCAGCCGTTAAGATAACAACGAGACACGACGCGCGCTTACCGCGAGAGGCGACACTCGCCGCGGAAAGAAGGAGATTTAAACTCGTCTTAGAACGGCATAACTTTCATAAATTAGTCCCCGGGACGAGGCTGGGTGAGGCGAGCAGGGAAGGAAAGCAGAGGGACACTGCCGGTGTTATAGATCGAGCGGCCGGGTATAATTCCGTTTTGATATGTAATTTAAGTTTGAGCTTCAACTCGAAACTTGCGAACTCGAACCCCTCTCTCTCTCTCTCTCTCTCTCTCTCTCTCTCTCTCTCTCTCTCTCTCTCTCTCTCTCTCTCTCTCTCTCTGTCCCTCCTTTTCTGCTCGTAAGGATGATAAATTTCGGAATTAATCGACTGATAGAACGGCTCGGCTTTCATCGCGGAGAATACAATACGCGGAGACACATCGGTAAACGTATGATGGAAATGAAGGAAACTCCACTTTCGCGACAAAGTTTATCACGTTCTCTATAAAAAGGCCGCGCGAATTAGAATTTTATGAAATTCTTTGGAGAACTCACAAATCTGGATGTTTCCAAGGAAGCGAATCAACGTTCAGATATTTATAATGAAAAAGAAAGAATTTTATATCGACTAGAATTTCCCCGTAAAATGAGAAAGCACAATCGTTCCGATTGAGATTCGCAAATCGCACATAGTTCCATCCGCGAATAGGTATTATTCGTGTGAGACATGAGAAACGATATTCATCTGGCAACTCGCTGAAAGCACCAGTCGAAAAAACAAGTTTTCGACGACGACGACGACGACGGCGTCGGGATGACTCTGCTCATTTCCTAAGATATTATATTCGCGCTGCTTTCTCGAGCGTCACGTCGCGTCGCGTCGCGTCGCCTCGCCTCGCCTCGTCTCGCGCTTCTCTGTCATTATAAGGCCGAACACGCGGAAAATGCAGATTTCCGCGATTTCCCGTCCCCGCGCGCGGGGTCTCGCAACGCGCGCCGCTGCGACGAACACGCGCGCGCTCCCTGACTCCCGCAGCGGCGGCAGTAACATTTCCACGGTTAGTGAACTCCGAATTGGTCGTAGCGAACGTCCGACCGACCGACGCAGACCGACCGTCCGTCCACCCTTCTCATCCCCAGCTCGGTCCCGGCGAACCCCCCCAATCTCGTGCTCGGCATTTCCGCCGGAAAATACGGCCCCGTGTCGACTGCGACGTAACGTCAGGTCGGGACGGCCGCGCGGCTCGTTTCGAGATTTCCACAGTGACGAATGAGAGTCCCTCCGACCCTCTCCTGTAACCACCCTTTCCGCTTTCCCACCCTCTTTTCCCCTCGGAGCTCCACGCGTATCTCGTTTTCACTCCTTCCCCGCCTTATCCGTCCGCTCGCTACGAGTAGCGATGTCTATTCTACCTCGAACCCCCTCCTGCCCCCTGCCCCCTGCCCCCTGCCCCCTGCCTCCTGCCATCGCCGCCGCCCCGGTCGTAAGCTCTTTCGCTTCGACTAGACTCGTCTCGGGGGATAAAGTCAGCGTTTTCCCGCGGAGCACTTCCGTACGTGATGCGGTGTGATTCCCGGATTTGTTCTTTATCGAGAGCACCTGCGGCGCCGGCACTGGCTGGCCGGCTTTGTACCGATGTCGCGGATAACTTTTCTCTCTCTCGTTGAGATCTTGCTCGCGGATCTCGTGCCGGAGACTCGTGCGGAGGCTATTTCATATTTAGCTGTCGCGCGTAAACATCGGTCGCTGTTCCTCGTTCTTCCTCCCACGGAGCGGTTCTCTAATTATAAAAATTGACAACTAGCTGCGCATATTTCCTTCTTGCGGAAAGTTGTTGCGGAAGGATATCTTTCTTGATCGGCGTATGTGGAGCGATATATATAGTCATGAGCAGATTATTACGAGTAAATTACCAACCCCGGCCTTGGACGGCACTATGTGATTACCGAAGGGTCGCTCAATGGCCGGTTAGATGCTCTCGATGTATTAGCTAATTAACATATAGATCCTCCGTGACGGGAGATCTTTCTTCGTTTCGAGTGCTTTCCGCGTGTGCCCGACAATTACACGGCTCTCTGTCTATATATCTTTTTTTATCCTTCGAGGTGTCGTCTTCCTTCACGCCGGATAAATAATAAATACCTCTCGCTGGAAAGCTCGAACGCGCGACCCCGTTTTATATATCCGTCACTTTATTCCTCCGTTACGCCCGGATCTACGATTCCTCCCCTTGTTCGAGTGTCGCGTCGTAGGAGAATTGTCGCAGGAATTTGTTGCCCCGCGAGGGATCCATAAGGCCCGTCTAATGTCGCCGTAAAAAGCTCCATGGGTGACTGCCAATGGCGTAGCTCTCCCGCCTTCGGAACCCGAAGAGGGCAGATGAGGGCGAATGAGCGGATGGCGAGAAAGGGGAGAAGAAACGGAGGAAAAATCATCACGGCGGGCAACACGAATTTCCATCCGGCCATCCGCTGCAGAATAGCGGCGATCACCAAGCCTGACTATTCGGCTCTCGGCGATGCTCTCTTCGAGCCCTTCGCCGCTGCCCCCGCGTAGCCGTGCCACTGACATCCACCCACTCCGAGACGGGATGCGATGTGTAAAACGAAAATCTCGCGGCTCGAAATACGCGGCGCGCACCGCGCCGGTGCGGCGCAGCGCGACGGAGGGCAACGAGACGCATCCCATCGGCAGAACGCGTCGGCGACGCGTCGTAATTTCACGGTTCACCAACGATCGCGCGCTATCAGCGCAGCCGGTTGAGCGTTCGTCTAATCGCGCGAGCGGCCGCACGCCGAGAATAGTCGCGTACAATTACTCGTCTCTCTCTCTCTCTCTCTCTCTCTCTCTCTCTCTCTCTCTCTCTCTCTCTCTCTCTTTCGCGCAGTCGGGGAGAGTTTTTCTTTCTTAATGGCTGTGCACATACCTCGAGGAGCCACTTTTACGCGGCCTTCGGCAGCGGCGTGTCGTTGCGTGACGCCGAGTCTCGCCCGCCGGTCTTGGCCTGCGCATCTCGCGCTTGGCAAAAATAACTCTCGGCATCGCGCTCGGGAATTACGATATTCGCCGTTCGAGCAGCCGTGACCTTTCCCTTTCATTATGCATCATCTCGCCGGTCTCGTCGCGCCCCGCCGCGCGACCATCCTCGTCCCGTCGCCTCGCCTCGTCACTCCCGCTGCTTTCGATAAACCGCACACCGATCTTTCCGGCGCTCGGTTACTCACACATCGCGATTTTCATGGATATTAGGGCGGAGTGTATCGCGATCTTCCGATTACCGCTGTCGTGCCGAGGGAAAAAGTGCGGTTAATCTCGCCGGAAATTACAGCCGGGGATGCTAAACGTTTCTTACTCAACGCGGCCGCGTAAGCGTCCCACAAACATCCGCGCGGGAAATCGATCGATAGGATCGCCGTCTCTCTCGAGTAATCCAGTGCACGAGCCGTTTGTTGTTAACAACGACGACTATAGATTCGTTGGATTAAACTCGGCCGGGATAAATCGGCGAAAGGGGAGAGCGCGACACGGTGCTTTTGTTACTTCCGACTGAATCCAATACGTTTCGTGCCAATAATTTTTATAGCCGCGCGCGCGCGCGCGCGACCAACGTCGTTACACGAGGGAGGGGGTGGTTTCGGAATATATTAGAAACTCCCCCTTTGTTTGTACAGTACGCGCGTGACCATGCCGGAACGATATACGCGTTTCAACTGTATCGGTCCCCCGGCAACCGCCCAAAGGCTCACCCCGTGTTTACTCTAACCCCGGTGGCACCCCTCGGGCAAGGGTTGCTCCTCAAACAGAATCGGTCACCGAGACGCTCCACTCGCTCCCACCCTCTCTCTCTCTCTCTCTCTCTCTCTTGGTCTCTCTCCCGCGCTCGATACCCGCACCCTTCCGGTTCTTCCACTCTGTCAAGACTTCGACCCGCGCGAGCGCTCGCGTGGGTCGCGGAGCGAAAATTTCACGCAGTATTAAATTAACGCGACGCTAGCCGCGAATTCCTAACGTGACTGAGTAGTCTCGTACGGACGGACGTTTCGTTCGGCGATCGGAGGGGTAGCTCCTCGGCCCGAGTGTGTTACGCCGAAAGTAGTCGGTGCGTTTACTTCGGCTAAATGGCTGCGTTCATTTGTGCGAGGAATTCGAATACGAACGGCCGACGGCCGTTTCGAGATAGCGACTCGACACGGTGCTTTTGTCCTGTCGCCTAACCTTCAACCTAACTTACCGAGGGCCATGATCGTTTCACGCAAATATTCTTAATTAAAGAATCAGCCTGTCTACTTGCCCCGCTCTCCATCAAGGGTATCGGATTAAAACTATTTTTATCTCGGCGGAGTACGTAGATGTAATTTGAAACACATGTTAAACGCTCTGAAGGTAGCAAAAAATAACGTGCATTCACATGCGTTTCACTCGAGCGAGTCTATTCGATAAAAAGGAGTTCTACAAATCGTTCTACAAATGGGACACTGGCCGCTAATGGGTTAAACGAGACTTTCATGTCGTTTGTAAATCCCTTTAACGAAATTATTATTTGTTACCGCGATTTTCCGATTCGACTAATACAGAGGAGATAAAGGCAGAGACAGAGAGAGACAGAGAGAGAGAGAGAGAGAGAGAGAGAGAGAGAGAAATACGCGAGAGAGGATAAAATACGGCTTTTTGGATTAAACACGTTTCCTAGCGCGCTTCCCCCCGCCGCGAGCAGTCCTCCGAACTGGTGGCGCAGCGTTATCAACATTTTTTCACGCGTCCGCGCGTATCGACTGACCCGCTCGCAATCGCTCGATAACGATTTTTGCCCCGACCTGGCTCGTCTGTAATGAATCCGCGCGGCACGGTTGCGCCACAGTTAGCGAAATAGTCACTGCTCGCGAGCGCGATTTATCCGCCGTAGCTGGGCTGTAACGAGGGCGATTTAGAATCCTCTCCCGATGAGATATTCGCGGCGTACGTGTTAATCCGGCCATGAAGCGCCGAGAGCTCTATCGTCGGCACTACATCTCGAAACTTCATCAATATTATTCCGTCGCGATAAACCAGTCTCGCGTCCCGATTACCGCGCTCGAAAACAGCTCCGATCTAAGCGACGGCAGACACTGACGACTCGTCGTAGTCGTCGTCGTCGTCGTCGTCGTCGTCGTCGTCGTCGTCGTCGCCATCGATTTCGCACTCGAGGTATCGCGCCGTCGATCAGAAGTGTCAGAAGGGGGAAGTGTCGCGCGTTCGCGCTTCGCCGCCTCATTATATCGTATTAATCGAGTGTCACGGAATTGAATTTCTCGAGATGCCATGCCGCCTCCGTATCGTTCCGCGAACGCTTCCTCTAATGCGCGCTGACAGCGGCGGCGCGGGGGTTTTAAATATACCGGCTCCCCGCGAGAGCGAGGGAGACTTCCCGATGCGCTCCCACCCGCTTTCGGCGCTGCGTAAAACTTGTACTTATCGCGGAGGGGAAAATCGACTCGGGGCAAGCTGGGAAACGAGACGCGTTCCTGCAGAACCACGCTTGAATCTCAATCTCTATCCGGGAGCGATGTTATCGTACGGAACAGAAAGATGCATCGGAAACTATACGAAGATACATTGCGAAGAATAATAAATGAGTAAAGGGATTATCGTTACAAGTAAGTCATCTCTATGTGTAACATAAAAACCCGTCGCGAAATTCCGTCGTGCATCGATCGGCGGCGCGCGCTCTGCCTCTGGTCGAGGCAAAATCAAACTGCAAGGTATTCTCGACTTTCCAGCCGCGCGGGATATCACGCGACCTCGAACAGCGGGATACACTCGACTAATTCAATTTTTAGCGTTCAGGGGCGGCTGTTTGTCTCAATCATCGTTATCCCCCAGGCTTAAAGATACCGTGCGCGAGCGCACGCGCCGGCTAGTCCGGCCGTTCCCTCGGAGCTTGTGAAATCGACGCGAGAGCGTGTGCGTTTGTCCGCGCGCGCGCGCGCGCGCGCGCGCCAAGGTGCTTGAACCCGATACCAAAGTGCAAAGCTTTCCTCGCGTACTCGGCACACGTTAGCATATTCATTACCCGCCACTTAACCGAGACTTAAACCCTCCCGGAGCTTGCAGTGGGATCAGCACTATTAGTGTCTCCCTCCCTCCCGCCCCCTTGCCCCGTTCTCCTCGTCTGGTGTCTCCTTTTCTTTGTATCTCGCTCGGTCTGGCCTCCCTTCTGGTCTCTCGAGTCTTTCGCCGCCGCGGCGCGGCGGACACCCGTCCCGTGCTGCTCTCGCGGTCTTTGTGCCGTTTGCTTTGTCTAATCACGAGTGGATTTGTAAAGCCGGTCTTTCGCGAGAAGGCGGAAGTCGGCGCGGATCCATTGGTGAAGTTACAGAAACGTGCCTGGCAATTCTCATCCCTCTTTCTCTTTCTCTCTCTCTCTCTCTCTCTCTCTCTCTCTCTCTCTCTCTCTCGCGAACGTCTCTCCTGTTTCGCGCACGTCGCGGCCGCGGGGCGACGATCGACGCCGTTGGTAACACTTAAACGCGTGTCGAGTACGTAGCGCTTTGTCTCTTCAACTGGTTAATGCCTGAGGTCTCTCTCGTCGTGGTCTGTTAATCCGATCAGCGAGTCGCGGTGGTGGAGTTTGAACGGGAGAAAAGTCGCGTGTAAAATCGCGAAGATGTTCGACGGACGATAAATGCGAGTCGAGTAATCGTCCGTTCGTTCATAATTCGCGGAATGTCAGCGTCGCGTCAGATTTGACGGGCTAACAATCGGGACAATTTAATAGCGGAAGCGTGAGAACGGTTAAAAAGTTCTGATCTCTAAAATTGAACGGGTCAGTCATGAAGCGCACTCAGGTGTTTGTACTCAGTATCTCCTTTTTACGGTGGAACAACCGTAAATTAAAGAGTCGATGTCGCTCGCCTTGTCTGTACTTGGGGTGAGCTAACTAGTTTCCGGAAGTTAAGCGGCTAACAGCAGTCGCTGCGGCGGAAGAATATGACGCGATGAAATTTAGTTATAATCCAGTTTTGGACCAAGTTGGAAGTTTGTTAGCGAATTATAATGCGGTTGGAAGCCAGCAGCGTTTATACTACACACCGTGTTAACCCGAGACTTCTCTCGCGCTCTCCACATGTGAGATTACATTCTCGTGAATGGACAGCGGCGTTTAACGCCGTGTCCAGCAAAGTTTGATAACCCTCGTTGAGCGAAACAGCGCATTCGGAGCGCACGCGATAAAAGATTTAGCGAAGAAAGTTGGAGAAGCCTCGGAACGACTCGGTGAAATGTAATGTTTGCTACTGAATCTTCAAAAATCGTGCGATAAGCTGCGAGAAACTTTCTTCCGCGGGCAACAGGAAAGTAAGAAACGGAACGTCATATATTATTTCAACGGTACAATCCGTGTTTAATTTATTCCCCGTTCCTTCGAGTCTCGGCGAGTGAGAATCGCGCACTCTGAATCGATTTATCGACTCGACACATCGCAAAATTAGTCGCCGACACAGCGAAAGGACCAGCCCCACGTCGGAAACGGGACAGCCTGAGCTTCAAAATGCACTTTGCCCGAAGTCGCTACGATCTTCCTGCACGGAGATATCAACAAGCGGCGAAATCTCAAACAGGGACCGCGAGGCCCGCTACAATGTTGCGCGGCGCTTCCTTCGAGTCGAGCGAGCCTGAGGGGGGGGGGGAGAGGTGTCAAGTCCGCGGCGCGCCCGACTACAATGTGCACGCGCGCGCGTCCGCGGCCGACGGCAAAGGAAAAGGACTCGCCGCCTTTAAAAACCCCGCACCCTCCCAACGGCCGTATCTCGGCGAAAAATTGACGTAGAAACGTGAAACAAACGCCAATTTGCTCGATTTCTCGCGCTCTACGCGTCCGCGCCCATCGCGTCTGCTCTCGTCATGACACGCGTCATCCTTAGACTCAGGACACGTGCTCACGTTGTGTGCGGAGGCGTCCGAATATAAAATTCGAAGCGAGAGAGAGAACATCGCGCGAGTTTTCATCGCGCGAATTACGAAATTTCGGGCGCGCTACATTGGGAGAGAAGCGCTTGGTATTCGTGCGACTGTCATTGCGCAGCGAAATAATCACAATCCGCTTTTGCAATAAGCAAGTCATCGTGGTGATAACAGGAATGATACTTACATATTTTGATCTGTATCTTTTTGCCGGAGCAACAAAAAATGTGAGTGGCGACAAAAGTGACTAAGTAACTTTGATAACGAACTATTCTTCTTTTTCATCCCCTTACGTTCCCAAAATTCACGTTAAATCTGCCGTTAGGTCGTTAGGCCGACATTTTCCGAGACGTAAGCCGATATCGTATGAACGACGTCGAGCACGATGAGGGAACAAGTCCGAGTAATCTTCCGACTGTAATCCAATGCCAAACAAGCACCGATTGCCATTACCGAGCCGATATCGATAATCTGACATCTAAGCACGGGTAGTGAAGAAGCGGCCCCGCACTTTCGAATTTTATAATTTTCGAATTGTGCTGCATTGTGTTACGTTTGTGCCGCAATCCGCAACTCTGTAACTCAAAGCGTGCTCAGAAAATGAAGAAAAACAAAATTTTTCTAGCGGCCCCGCACTTTTCGAATTTTGAATTTTTCTTTATTGTGCCGTATTTGCGTGCGACGTTTTATGCCGATTTGTGCCGCAGACGCCGGCACCGATAACTTCAATAACATCTGAGAAACAAAAAAACGAAAATTTGCCAGCCTCCCACTTTTGTCCGAATGAACCCAATTTTTGTTTGCGGATTCCTACTAATTTGTGCCGCGTTGTGCCGTTTGAAGAAACTGAAATATCTCCTTTCGTTCAGTAGAAAAAAAATGTTAAAATTAAAATACAAATTAACAAATAACTTTTTCTACAATGCACTCACCGCAAGTCTGTAAGTTGTGCTGAATCGTGGCAATCCGAGTACAATAAGAAACCACTTGGAGATGTAAATCGAAAACTGCTCGAATTGCAAAAACAATTTGCAAAAATTGGTGACGCAAGAAAAACCTTTTCCTTGAATACGCTTTGAGTTACAGAGTTGCGGGATCGCGGCACAATAGGGCAAAAACGTTGCGGTACAATTCGAAAAAAATACAAAATTCGAAAAGTGCAGGGGCGACTTTACACACGTCACACCTAAGCGACCTGGAGCTTGACGAAGAGCCAGCCGATCGTAAAACCCTATACGGGCAATTGCCACGTGGACACCCACCCACTCACACACTCATCCGCTCGCTTTTAATTTATTCGCGCGTCCCCGTGCACGCGGAGAACACAGCGTCATGAACCTCTCAGGGTCTTCGTAGCGCGCTTGTAATCTTCCTCTTCCGTCGCCTTCGGCGCGTACGCGCGGCGTTCTTCGCGCTCACTCGAGACCCGCGCGTCTCTCGTTATAACAGCGGATCTACCGGGATTTTAGACGAAGCCCCGGTGCGAAATCCTATTGAAATTCAATCCCGCTGCGTGAACCTAAAAGTCGCGGCCAGCGGCTTGACGCGGCTGTTAACCCCGCGTCATCGAAGCTACAAGCGCTACCGATCATTCGCGGACGATCGCGGGCTTCGTCGGCGAGAATCCTCATCTGTCAAGTACCTCTTTAACATTGAATTTCCAGCAGCTGGAGAGCTGTGGTTCGCGCGCGCGAGGAACGCGCGAGAATTTCGGTGAGAAAAGAATGGGCGATTTATAGTTTTATACGTTGATTTGCAATTACTGATGTTCGCTGAATACCAACCGTTCTTCTCCTCGGCGAAGATTCTCGTAATAAATATATACGCGTAAACATCGAAGCGAGAATCGTGCGTGAGACGGCACGATTCCGTCGGCTAAAAAGGTCGGTCGCTGTGAGATTTGGTTAATCAGATTAGAGCAATTATCGTGCACGAGAATGGAGTCGACGATCTCGAGGGGGGTCTCCTACGAAAGGTACAACTTGACATAATCGTTTCGAGCTTAGGGGAAGGCGGCGGCGGGTCCAATTAGAACTCGGATAAGGTGCTTAGAGCAAACTTTCCTCGCGGGAGACCCGCTCGTCTTGGATTTTCAGAAAAGATCAGCGGGAAAGCTTACCGTGCTGAAACTTCGACCACCTCTCTCCGGAGAGTAAGCTCTTCTTCTCGTCTCCCCCCTCCTCCTCCTCCTCCTCCTCCTCCTCCTCCTCCTCCTCCTCCTTCTCCTCTTGCTTGCCTGGGAGGAGCAGGAGGACGCTCGATAAACAGCCGTGAAAAATGAGGCTGCGAAGGAGCCGCGAGACGAGGAGACTAATTGATTCTGCACATTATTTGCCGAGCGAGAGAGAAAAAAAAAGTGTCGGAAGAGGGTGAGCAATGAGGAACGAGCGGATGAGGGATACCCGCGGCGTCGATACCGTGAATTATGAATCGTGTGTCGCGGAGTCCGTTCCTTTCCCCTTCGTATCCTGCGCCCGCGAGCCGATTCGTCAAATCGCGAGAGAGACAAATTCCGCAGGATCTGTAATTAAATGGGCGACGCTCCGTGTTATCCTGAAACGTCTCGATGTCCTCGCGGAACGTAACACAGTTATACGTCTCCTCTCTCGGAGGGAAGATCGATCGAGGTGTCGATGGCCGGACACGATAGCCGCCGACACATTGTTAACTTTGCTCTTCGCGTTATTGCGTCATCAAAACGGAGACTTCCCTCTGAATTGATTTATCTTGGATATCCATTCCATCTCGTTTCAAGTTCGTTTCGCGCGCGCCACCAAAAATATCCCTGCTCTTACTAGCGCATGCAGCTGTGGTAAGCTGTGTACCGCTGACGGTTAAGCCTAAACCGACGCTGCGCCTGGCTATCGGCGGATTTAGTTGAGCGAGTAGTAATAAATTGACAACAAGTCTCTCTCACACGCGCGCGCGCGCGCGCGCAAAAGTCACGCTTCACCGACGTGGAACAGCACGACGGCCGTGTTCCGGCGGAACAAAGAGAGAAAAAAACGCTCTCTCTTCCGTCGACTCGTTTTATTGCCCACCCTTAGAATTTCGCAATTATCGCGAATACCACCGGCGAGGTTTACGACGTATAACCGAAGCGCCGCGCCCGCCGCAACCCTTCCATTTATTACCCGGCGCATTTGCATGCGAATGTACTCGTCGATGCGCAAACGAATAAAACTCGAGTTTACTGTTCGATTAGCGGGTAGCCGCAACACGTTGTCCCGCGGCTAGCGACGCGGCCAGAGGCCTCGGCCGTGTACCTGCGATTTTCAAGCAAATCACGTAAAGGTGCTCGTTCAAAAGGGATCGACGCGTGCTTCGGATGTGTAAACGACACGTTGCGTATACGAGGTTTGATCAAAAAGTAACGAGAATTTCGAAATTGCGCGCGCTGTGTCCTGTCTATTCAGTCGATTCCTTTTTTGTGCGTTGGTAGCACTGCCAGTGACGTACGTGTGAATTTGTCAGGCAGCTGCGACGCTTAGTTTGTGTTTGGCGATTTTTTGTATGGCGAAATCAGTCGGATCAGAGAGTTCGTCTGAAATGTTGTGTCAAAAACGGAATTAAAAACGCAGCGGAGCGTTCAAAATGTTGAAGAAGGCCGCCTTTGGCGACGATACTGCCACTCACAAACCACGAGTTTGCGAATGGTACAAACGCTTTCAGAAAGGCCGAGAGGACATCGGAGATGACGCGAGGTCTGGGTGTCCTAGCACGTCCACACCAGTGATGAAAAGGTGGAAGAAGTTAAAGAGATTTTGTGCTTGCTAATAGAAGAAGCACCATTAGAGAGGTTGCTGAAGAAACAGGAACGGCTCATGCGAAGCGATTTTTACTAATGTTTTGAACATGAAACGAGCGGTAGCCAAATTTGTTCTGAAACTGCTGAATTTTCAACAAAAACAGCATCGCGTAACCATCGCGGAAAACCACCTTATTCTCCAGACATGGCCCTCTGTGACTTTTTCCTATTTCCCAAACTCAAAAGGATACTCTCAAAGGACAACGTTTTTCAACAACAGATGAGACAAAGCTGCGAAATCGCAGATCCAGCTCGAGACGATACCTAAAGAGGTGTTCCACCATCCAGTTTCTCAAACTGGAACCTACGTTGGCAATAAGTGTATAATATCATCACAGGGGGACTACTTTGAAGGAGATGGGGATAAACATTGAAGATTAAACAAATGCTTTCCGAGAAAATTAAAAATTCTCGTTACTTTTTGATCAAACCTCGTGTTAGAGAGTCTAGTCGAAGAGGACCGCGACCTCTCTTTCTCTCTTCGATCCCTCGTCGGTGGAGGTTGCGAGCGAGAAATCACTTGATCCTGACTCGTAGAGTCTCTCTTCCTGCATCGCAGAAACGTACTCTCGCACACACGAGAGCGAGTGAAATTTCCGGCACGTCGCCTTTATATATTTCATACTCTTTCCTATGTCGTATGACGTCGCTTTCATGGTGCTATCTTTCCTCGTGTGCTTGGCTTCAGGATAGCCCCCCTCCTCCCCATTGATATCACCACGGTTCTCTCAATGATTCTTCTTCTCCCCGATCGCTATTGAATCCTAACGCTGGCCCGATCCAGTCACTGGCTCGACAAGAGAACGCGCGTTACTGTTTGCGCTCCCGCCTACGATGCGCGTCCTGCGTCTACCGCGGAAGGATGCCCAACAGGGTGGGTGGACCCGCGTGGAAAAGGAACCCTCGTCGCAGTAGGTAAATCGCGGGTTAGCGCGACAGAAAGAGAAGGAGACGGAGAGGGGGGGGGAGGAAAGACGAGAGAAAAGGCGATGGGTCTCTCGGCAGCACACCTGGCAACAAGACGTTCCCCGCCCGGATGTAACCTGCGCAGCGTGTAAGCGTCGGCGAAACTCGAAGGAAGAAGAACCAACGCCGGGAAGAGAACTCGGGAATAGCGGTAGGAGGAGAAAAAGCGGCTGGGGGAGGAGGAGGAGGAGAGGAAGCGGAGAATGAGAGAAAGGTAGCGAGGCGAGCGAGATGAGCGAGCGAGCGAGCGAGCGAGCGAGCGCGGAGCTAAGAAGCGCATTATGTGCGGCCGAGGTGCAGGTTGCAGACTCACCTTTGTTTGAACACGCAGTCAGCCTCCTTCCTCTTCTCTCTCCTTTCTTCGCTCCTTCTCTCTCTCTCTCTCTCTCTTCCTCTCTCTTCTCCTCTCTTTCTGGGTCTTCCTCCGCGAGTATACACACACGTTTACACGAGCCAGTACGAGGCGCGTTTATGCGCGGCGCTGCGCGCACCCCGAGGGTTCGCGTCGCGATTTATGCGTGTGCGTGCGACGACGTTGGTGCGCGCGTTGAAATTTATAAGCGTACCGCGCGCGAGCCCGTCTGTCTCTCTCTCTCTCTCTCTCTCTCTCTCTCTCTCTCTCTCTCTCTCTCTGTCTCTCTTCCGCGCGTTGCGGAAGATACCTTTACATGCCGGGGAAGCGCCTCGCGCGAGCTACAGATAGGTATCGGCAGGTACTTTCTCGTCCTCTCTTTCTCTCTCTCTCTCTCTCTCTTTCTCCCTTCCTTTTCTTTCTCTCCCGCAAGGTGGAATCTTCGCGATCTACAGTCCGCTGAATCTCCTAGATTCGATTCGCGAGCGCTTCGAGTGAGGTGAGGTCAGTGCACGACGACACGAGAGCTGCTTTATCCGATCGAAAGGATTCTCGCGGTTGCGTCGGCAGAGAGGAAGAGAAACTGACGGATGAGGAAGACGCGACGACGTGGAATTAGACGTTTGCATTTACGACTCGCGTAACCGTGCGTTTTCGGACGTCTGGATCTGGGTATC